>NC_091282.1:600498059-600655559 GCF_032444005.1 Ranitomeya imitator
CATGCACCAACTGCGTCAATGTCTGCATTTTGATCAATGGCTGCATTTAATTTTACTGTACTAAAGCAAGGAAATGTGTGATACATGAAATGTGAATAGCATAATGGCTTGTGAAATCTATGAAAAAAACACATGAGATGCTTAGCACAAGATTTGGCCAAAAATTGTGAGCCCACCACTCAAACGTCAAGGTAATCTCAGATCGGATGGGTACCTGACCTGTCTGCCTAGTGTGAACACTTACCTCTGGCTAATAACATGGTAAAGCCTGCATTTATAGGAAGGTCTGAACCAACTGTGTTTGGATGTAATTAAAATCACAGCATGGTGAAGGGCGAGGCGTTCAAGTCAGAAAAAATAGTACATAGTAAATATAGGAAAACTGACTGAACAGCAATCTAGTCTGAACTGGTGCATAACCAAAAAAGACTTACATAGCAAATAGATCAATGGCTGCACTCAATTTTACTGTACTAAAGCAAGGAAATGTGTGATACATGAAATGTGAATAGCATAATGGCTTGCGAAACCTATGAAAAAACACATGAGATGCTTAGCACAAGATTTGGCCAAAAATTGTGATCCCATCCACCAAACGTCAAGGTAATCTCAGATATAAAAGTAGACAAGTATCGTATATACAGTACAATTACATATAAAATGGGATTAACGTTGACAAAAACACTTACAGTTCCTTATGTCATTTCATCTCATGGCAGACCATGTGCTGTGAGGGATGGGCATATATCCCAGTGCATCGCAGATGTGACTCTCAGCTCATTCCTTGCACAAAAGACTCATGAACACTGATGTCTCATTCACAAAATCAAGGCACTCCCCCTGTCGTGACCTCACTCAGAGGCTGAATACTCCCCTTTCTTAGAGTTATGACAAGCCATTTCTATACATAACTCGCTGTATGAACCTCGTAGAAGAACGACACAATGATCATGATGCTAACCACATCATGAAGGTTATTTTAAGTATAAACACGGTGTAGACATATGACCTGCTTATGGAGAAATCCGTTCCTTGCATGTCATTGGGTTTAGATCCCAGCGATTTCAGTGAGTTATAGATTTCTCGGTGGAATATGTAACCCTTATATCGCTATACCTGATCGGTGCCATTAAACATAACTTTTCAAGAACAAAAGAGTCCCATGCGGTTTGAAAGTTGCTGTACCAGTTATAGCTGGTAATAGGCGGGAGGGGAGATGAGGGGTTTAGACAGAAGACTGGCTTTCCCAGCACAAAGCCATAAAAATTCCTCAGTGGAAGCTGCTGGCATGCTGGTCTCACATTACAGCTATATAGCGGGGGGAAGGGAGGAAGAGTGGCTTAGAATTCCAGCCTGTGCTGACAGGCAGAGGAAACTGCAGCTGAGAGCTCTGTATGTGTAATTGAAGTAATCAGAACTTCTTCCTATTTCCTGACACCTTATCAGTCACAGAGGTGGTCATCTTGGCGAGGTGTTTCAAGTTCTCCAGGCTCGCATCTGCGTGCAGAGCAGCCTGGAACTCCTGGCTAGGGGCAGCCAGAAGCAAAGTCAGGGTCCCTTCCCCACGTGAACCCTCTGGGACCTGCTCTAGGTTAATCTCTGGTGCAGTCACCCCTGTGACTAAGGAGGGTCCAGAAGGCAGAACGTTATCTTTGTTCCGGGCACTCTGAAGGCGGGTGACAGCAGCTACTTAGGCTGTCTCCCCGGGGATTTTCACAGACCCATCAGGTGATGCTGCTATAAGTTCTACCTCCTCATCCTCCTCCAGCATCTCAGGAGCAGTGCTATTTATGGGGCAGTTACCTTCCTCCGTGGCACTGGTCGGTTGCACAGCATCACACTCCTCACGGTTCCCATGCATCTCCCCATTTTCCATAGCACCATCGCTTGCTCCTGTTAGGGGTTCCTCAGCCATTTCACCCCGCTGAGTGACGTGG
The DNA here is from genome assembly GCF_032444005.1 of Ranitomeya imitator. NCBI lineage: Eukaryota > Metazoa > Chordata > Amphibia > Anura > Dendrobatidae > Ranitomeya > Ranitomeya imitator. The sequence goes on from NC_091282.1 coordinate 600,499,997, forward strand.
CTGATCACTCCTGCACCTGTAGACACATCATTCTTAGGAAATAAATGGTTAGCAGGTAAAACATGCACATTTTCATCCTCATCATCATCAGTATGAGGTAAAGCATTACCTGGTATATCACTCTCAGGGGATGCATGAAATTTCCCATCATTATTATCCGCATTAGCATCATCCTTAGCATTAGATTGGGTAAGGGAATCAGGGACATAATATGCAAGCATTCTCCCCAAATCAGTCTCTAATAAAACATCGGTGAGCAAGTTGTCGGACAACCCTACCTCCTTCACCCCACTCCCGGCACCCCAATCTATAAACACCCAGGCCATTGGCAGGGGACAGCGGATGCCCCCAATTAAAGGAAGTAGGTAGTGATGAGGCATTAAATAAATACAGAAAATTTAATAAATTCTGTAAAAAGCAAATCAAGGCAGCAAAGATTGAGACAGAGAGACTCATTGCCAGAGAGAGTAAAAATAATCCTAAAATATTCTTTAACTACATAAATAGTAAGTAAAAAATGATAGTGTTGGCCCCCTTAAAAATAGTCTGGGTGAAATGGTGGATGAGGATGAGGAAAAAGTCAATATGCTAAATGACTTTTTTTCATCAGTATTTACACAAGAAAATCCCATGGCAGACAAAATGACTAGTGATAAAAATTCCCAATTAAATGTCACCTGCTTAATCCAGCAGGAAGTGCGGCGGCGTCTAAAAATCACTAAAATTGACAAATCTCCGGGCCCGGATGGGATACACCCTCGAGTACTGCAGGAATTAAGTACAGTCATTGATAGACCATTATTTTTAATCTTTAAAGACTCCATAATAACAGGGTCTGTACCACAGGACTGGCGTATAGCAAATGTGGTGCCAATATTCAAAAAGGGGACAAAATCTGAACTCGGAAATTATCGGCCAGTAAGCTTAACCTCTGCTGTGGGTAAAATCCTGGAGGGCATTCTAAGGGATGCTATACAGTATCAGCACGGGTTTACTAGGGACCGTTCATGTCAGACTAATTTGATCAGTTTCTATGAAGAGGTAAGTTCCGGATTGGACCAAGGGAACCCAGTGGATGTAGTGTATATGGACTTTTCAAAAGCTTTTGATACGGTGCCACACAAAAGGTTGATACATAAAATGAGAATAATGGGGATAGGGGAAAATATGTGCAAGTGGGTTGAGAGCTGGCTCAGGGATAGGAAACAAAGGGTGTTTATTAATGGAGCACACTCGGACTGGGTAGCGGTTAGCAGTGGGGTACCACAGGGGTCAGTATTGGGCCCTCTTCTTTTTAACATATTTATTAATGACCTTGTAGGGGGCATTCAGAGTAGAATTTCAATATTTGCAGATGACACTAAACTCTGCAGGGTAATCAATACAGAGGAGGACAATTTTATATTACAGGATGATTCATGTAAACTAGAAGCTTGGGCTGATAAATGGCAAATGAGCTTTAGTGGGGATAAATGTAAGGTCATGCACTTGGGTAGAAGTAATAAGATGTATAATTATGTGCTTAATTCTAAAACTCTGGGCAAAATCGTCAATGAAAAAGACCTGGGTGTATGGGTGGATGACAAACTCATATTCAGTGGCCAGTGTCAGGCAGCTGCTACAAAGCCAAATAAAATAATGGGATGCATTAAAAGAGGCATAGATGCTCATGAGGAGAATATAATTTTACCTCTATACAAGTCACTAGTTCGACCACACTTAGAATACTGTGCACAGTTCTGGTCTCCGGTGTATAAGAAAGACATAGCTGAACTAGAGCGGGTGCAGAGAAGAGCGACCAAGGTTATTAGAGGACTGGGGGGTCTGCAATACCAAGATAGGTTATTACACTTGGGGCTATTTAGTTTGGAAAAACGAAGACTAAGGGGTGATCTTATTTTAATGTATAAATACTGTATATGAGGGGACAGTACAAAGACCTTTATGATGATCTTTTTAATCATAGACCTGAAACCGGGACAAGGGGGCTTCCTCTACGTCTGGAGGAAAGAAGGTTTAAGCATAATAACAGACGCGGATTCTTTACTGTAAGAGCAGTGAGACTATGGAACTCTCTGCCGTATGATGTTGTAATGAGTGATTCATTACTTAAATTTAAGAGGGGACTGGATACCTTTCTGGAAAAGTATAATGTTACAGGGTATATACACTAGATTCCTTGATAGGGCGTTGATCCAGGGAACTAGTCTGATTGCCGTATGTGGAGTCGGGAAGGAATTTTTTTCCCCAAGGTGGAGCTTACTCCACTTTGCCACATGGGTTTTTTTTGCCTTCCCCTGGATCAACATGTTAGGGCATGTTAGGTTAGGCTATGGGTTGAACTAGATGGACTTATAGTCTTCCTTCAACCTTAATAACTATGTAACTATGTAATCCCACTGACAGTCAGGGCTTCCCCGAAATAATCTCTTCAGGGGCCGCCAGTTCAGGTCAGATGAGGGTTCGTTCTGCCCCAGTGTCCTTGAGGCTTTTAGCGACATGGTCCCCTCGGGGACGTGCACCACGTTGTCATACACCCTCCCAACCTCCCCACCCACCAAAAGAACTGCTGCGTTAGGCCCCGGGGCCTTCGCTGGGAGGTTCTTCTGCTTCTCTGGACAGTTGGAGCTGTTATGACCAGTCCTATTGCAGGCAAAAGATTTGCGAAGATCGGTGGTAGGTCTGGTGCTGGCAACGGGGACAGGGCCTCCGGTGAGTCGGCCGGCAGGGGTACTAGAGTTGGTTGCAGGCTTACCCCATCTCCAGCTGGTGGTGACTGGCGCTGACACTTCCGGTTTACGTTTAGCCTCATAGGTGTCGGCAATCTGCACTGCTTTAGCCATGTCTTTGGGATCTCTGTCCACCTCGAACTGTCGCACCTCAGCTGGGCAAAGGCGTAGGAACTGGTCTTTGATTATCAGGTCTCGCAGAGGTGCAAAGGTGGTCACTGACAGTCCATGGGTCCACTGGTCAAAGTGGGTCCGAAGTCCATGCGCCACACCGCTGTAACTGTCGTGTAGGCTACGTTGGAGGTAGCGGAACTTTCTACGGTAAACCTCAGGTGTAAGTTGGTACTTCGTTATCAGGGCCTGCTTGATGGCCTCATAGTCTTCATCTTGGTCTGGCGGGAGCAAAGCAAACGCCTCCAGAGCATCGCCTTTTAGCCCTGAGGTCAGGTATCGGGCCCTTGGTTCCCAGGCAGCCGCCGGTACTGTCTGCAGGCTTTTTTAAATGCACGCAGAAGTGTCCAAGTCCCCATCCTTTTCCATCACCAGAAAGTGCTCTGGCTGGGGTTTAGGGGACGGAGCGTTGCTGGACTCACTGTTCCGCGTGGTAGATGGTGCTGCCCCAAGTTGGGCCATCTGCAATTCATGGGCCCTCTGAGCTTGGGCCTCCCGGTCGGGTCTCTCAGCCTCTTGGAATTGCAGGACCAGCTACAGACGTCTCTCTGTGTCATATGCGGACTTGCGGAGCATTGCTGCAGAGCCAGCTGCAGGCGGGGGTCCACGCTACCCTGATTGCAAGTACAGCCGGCATTCAGCGGTTGGAACTCAGCCGCAGCAGCACCTGGGCTGGTGCTGGCTTCTGCGTCCACTGGGCTCTGAGAGCAGTCTTGAGCGGCTTCCCATTGCACCAGATCCGCAACCAGTTGGTTTTTGTTTTGCCCGCAGAGTCAATCTGCTTCAACATGCACAAGACAGTAAGAGTGTCCTTGGTCTGCTTCTTATAAAAGGTTTCTCCCAGCGTAACCATGGTTGCCAAATAAAGGATAGGACAGGAAAACGAAGAGAAGGGTAGGGGGTAAATGCTATACACACTATTGTCTCAGGACTAGTAAAGACTGAGCTTGTTCTCCAAAGTTGTTTTTGCTCAAAGTCCTTGCAAAAACTGTAAGTTTTTAGTGAGAGGAATGATTGCTCAAACCCGATCACTAATGCTCTATTATCCTACCGCTCTGCCACCAATATGTCATGAATCACACGGGGAATATTTTGGATTATCCCACCGCTGCCACCAATATGTCATGAACCAGGGTTGTTTGGTCGGCTCTGGTTCTTCTTTGAAGGGGATTTATCTATATTCCACTTCACAGTTCCGGTTTGGAACTTGCAGCTCTCTGCCCCCCCCCCGTACCTTCAGGTCAGACAGGGTACTGCACCTAGGATAATTAATAGCCAGAAAGGCTGCCTTACTATGTACTGGGTAATGGGCACTCTGCAGTGTAGGCAATATAACTATTCTCACTCAGGCGGGAACAATAATTATCAACGCCGTCCGTCACTACCAGTTTTCCCAACGGCTCAGGACACTTCCCCTGCCACCAGCTCCTATTCCTGACTTAATAATGGGTCAAGAGCCAACCCAATTAGTAGCATAATTTACTTCAGAGGACAGTGCGTTATAGAGCAAAGAGAAACCAAGCTAGTAATTTTATATATTTTACTCCAAAAGGTGGGCAGTGTTTACAAAAGTATAGTAAAATATTATAAAAGGAGACAAGTATCGTATATACAGACGATTACAAAAACAAGGGGATTAAAGATGAAAATAGACTTACAGTTCTTTCATATCATTTCATAGCAGACCATGCAGTGCGGGGGAGGGGCGATACATCAAGATGCATTACAGAGCGTCTCTCAGCTAGCCTCCTGGACAGCTAGTGAAAAATGAAGTCTCACTATCTTATACCTGTGCCCAAAACCATGGCACTCCCCCTGAGCTGACCTCACTTGGAGGATGAATACTCCCCTTTTCAAAGTTATGAAAAGCCATCTCTAACCATATCTCGGCGTATGAACCTCATAGAAGAAAGACAAAGTTATCATTATGCTCATCATGACATGGGGGTTCATTTAAGCATAAACACAAAGTGGGTATGAGCCCCGGATAAGCAGTAATCTGTTTCTCTTTTTCTGCTAGGCGCTGCGCTTAGAAAACACACGGGTGAGTAGCTCTATTGTTGCACATCCCAAATATATAACTTTCATATCTGTGACACCACCTGAGGTCGAGTTATTCATCATGAATCATTCTCACACAACTCAGAAGACGCATGGCTGCAAACAAAAGCATTCCCGAGGGAGGGGGAAAGCAGTATAGGATTACACAGAGCTGACTGGCAGTGTGAGGAGGGGGTCAGAAAGCCCACAGCGTGTGTCTGGGCCACACGTCACTTACGCAGGAAGATGCAGCAGAGCTCAGTGTGTGATCGAACAATAAGACATTACATCATATTTCCTGACAATAAGATGGCTTTATTAGTTTGTAAACTAGCTTTAAATGACATAGAGAATCACAGTATGTAAAAGCTGATGTTAAAAATACATTGCATACGTATGTCATACGGATGCTAGATAAGAAAAATTGCATTGCAGTCGCATGACACTCATCCTACTTTTCTGGATCAACATCGGACCGATTTTTTTTATTCTCTAGTATAACTTACCGTATATACTCGAGTATAAGCCGAGATTTTCAGCCCAAAATTTTGGGCTGAAAGTGCCCCTCTCGGCTTATACTCGAGTCAAGGTGGGTGGCAGGGTCGGCGGGTGAGGGGGTGAGGGCGCTGAGGCATACTTACCTAGTCCCAGCGATCCTCGCGCTGTCCCTGCCGTCCCACGGTCTTCTGTGCTGCAGCTTCTTCCCCTCTTCAGCAGTCACGTGGGACCACTCATTACAGAAATGAATAAGCGGCTCCACCTCCCATAGGGGTGGAGCCGCCTATTCATTCCTCTAATCAGCGGTGCCGGTGACCGCTGATAGAGAAAGAAGCTGCGGCACCGAAGACCAGGCAGAGGGACAGCGCGAGGATCGCCAGGACTAGGTAAGTATAGCATATTCACCTGTCCTCGTTCCAGCCGCCGAGCGTCGCTCCATCTTCCCGGCCGGCGCCTCCATCTTCCCGGCGTCTGCGCTCTGACTGTTCAGGCAGAGGGCGCGATGACGCATATAGTGTGCGCGGCGCCCTCTGCCTGATCAGTCAGAGCAGAGACACCGGGAAGATGGAGGCGCCGGAACGAGACGCCGGGAGCTGCAATCAAGGGAGGTGAGTATGTGTTTTTATTTTTTTATTGCAGCAGCGGCGGCGGCAGAGATTTATGTGGAGCATCTATGGGGCACAGTGAACGGTGCAGAGCACCGTATATGGCACATCTATGGGGCACAGTGAACGGTGCAGAGCACCGTATATGGCACATCTATGGGGCACAGTGAACGGTGCAGGGCACCGTATATGGCACATCTATGGGGCACAGTGAACGGTGCAGAGCACCGTATATGGCACATCTATGGGGCACAGTGAACGGTGCAGAGCACCGTATATGGCACATCTATGGGGCACAGTGAACGGTGCAGAGCACCGTATATGGCACATCTATGGGGCACAGTGAACGGTGCAGAGCACCGTATATGGCACATCTATGGGGCACAGTGAACGGTGCAGAGCACCGTATATGGCACATCTATGGGGCACAGTGAACGGTGCAGAGCACCGTATATGGCACATCTATGGGGCACAGTGAACGGTGCAGAGCACCGTATATGGCACAGCCATGGGGAAATATGAACGGTGCAGAGCACCGTATATGGCACAGCCATGGGGAAATATGAACGGTGCAGAGCACCGTATATGGCACAGCTATGGGGAAATATGAACGGTGCAGAGCACTGTATGGCACAGCTATGGGGAAATAATGATCTATTTTTATTTTTGAAATTCACCGGTAAATGCTGCATTTCCACCCTAGGCTTATACTCGAGTCAATAAGTTTTCCCAGTTTTTTGTGGCAAAATTAGGGGGGTCGGCTTATACTCGGGTCGGCTTATACTCGAGTATATACGGTATGCTCAATGTGGGTGACAGCACAAATAAAATAACCTTTACACACACTGTCAGGTCGGCGCCGTTATACTGAATAAAATGATACCAGGTGATGAAATCTGTCTCTTGGTTGTCTTTTAATCCTTATTTTCTGTTTTCAGTTAATGATATGCACGTGCTCTGTGGTGGCCTGAGAGGGGATCTGTGGGGGTCTTTATGTGGTGCTCTGATTGGCTATTCATAAAGCAGACTGCTGACAGGTCACTAATCCCTCACTGACCTGCCCCCTAGTTTGCATAATGAATAATTTGTACATGCTGTGTTAATAATAAATGTGGTCGAGATTATTTTGATAGTAAAATAAAATCCACTTGAAAATGGCGCCGCCCACGCTTGCGCAGTAGCTGCTACCGGTGTGTATAGAGGTGATCCGTTAGCTGCTACTGCGCAGGCAGCGCCATCTTGGTGGAGGAAATTTTTATTTTTCTGTAGCAAGATGGCGCTGCCGGCGCCTGCGTAGTAGCAGCTACAGGATCACCTCTATACACACCGACAGTAGCTACTGCGCAGGCGCCATTTTCAAATGGATTTTTTTAGATAACCTCAAGTACATTTATTAACAACACAGTAAACATGCTTTTATGCTGCAGCACAAGTGCCACTGCCGGCGCCTGTCTGCAGAAGGGTTTTTTCAGTATGTACAATATTCATTATGTAATGTCTGCATTATAAATACCTAATCAGAGCACCACACGGAGGCCCCCCACAGGCCGCCCCGGAGCACGAGCTTATCATTAACTCAAAACTGAAAACAAAGATTATACAACAAGCAGAAGACGGATTTCATCCCCAGGTATCAGTGTAAGGCCGGGGTGACACTTGCGAGTGTGATGCAAGAAACTTGTGCGAGTCTCAATACCCAGTACTCAGGATCGGAGCGAGCAGCTGCATAGAAATACATGCAGCCATGGCCGCCATCAGGGCATTACAGCCCTTACTGGTGTAAGGGGCCCGGGAGCAGAAGGAAAGAGGAGGGGCCCGGACTGGGTGAGACATGCTGACAAGAAAAAGTGCCTAATGTCGATGTTCCGTCTTCCTCCACGTAGGATGCTGTGTGGATTCCAACATACGGCTAAACCTTCATCCACATCCCAGTAAACAGACTGTGTTGATGCTTAAGTCTTATTTATTAGGGTGAACCAAAACTATAACGTTGAACAACAATGGTGGACAGTATTCATAGTAGATGATCGAATAGTGAATGATGTTGATGTACAAAGTGGATGTTCAGTGAATAATCATAGTGGATGACTAATCATAGTGGATGACTGATCATAGTGGATGACTGATCATAGTGGATGACTGGTGAAAAACTGTAAAGAATAACAGCATTTCAGAATATGCACATACAGGGTGCAATCACATAAATAACTGGGACCTTACAGCAAGAATTATACAGAGTGCATTACACAGTAATTCTAACAGCACTGCCCTATTCTATACAAGAATGCATCTATCTAAATGCAGAGTACACATTAACCTAACTGCAAGCTGCAAAGCACATCTGCCTAACTATATCTGACTATAGGAGCTGCATAAGGCTTAAATACTAACACAAACATAAGATGCATTAAACCTTTATAAACGTACCGAGATCTGTTAGGACAGGGGTAAGAAAGTAAGCGAGACAGGAGCACGTGTGCCTCTCTGCAGATCTGAGGAAAAATGGCTACTGAAGCTTGTCTTCACAAGAAGAATGTGGGCGGAACTAACCCATAAGACATTGCTCTCGGAGGGAAAGGTTGGTAAACAACATGACAAGTAGGCAACTGATGACCTCCAGTGGCCACAACTTGAATAACATGATAATTAACTTTCTGCACATTAAGATGGGCAGAACACTCCCCGCTTGGCGTCAGATGCCACAATTAGGTTCTTTTGGGGAAAATAATAATACAAGCTCGGTAACAGGCCTGAGGAACAGTTTGTTTTCTCCAAGCTTGCACACTCTGACCTCTACTTTCCGCACTTTCCCATCTTTACTGGGAAGGGTCTTAATGACTAGGCCGAGTGGCCACTCGTTCCGATGTGACTGACTGTCTTTGACGAGTACAACATCGCCAGATTGAATGTTTGGGCGGTCTTTCTGCCACTTTGTCCTGCTTTGCAGAGTGGAAAGATACTGTTTCCTCCATCTATTCCAGAAGACGTTGGACACGCTTTGTACCTGCCTCCATTTTTCGTCTGTAGAGGTCTTATTCATTGAATTCTCCGAGTGGAGCTTTCGGGACACAGGTTTTCTGTGTGAGTAACATTGCAGGAGTAAGGATGGATGGATCTCCAGAATCACAAGAAAGTGCTGTCAGTGGCCTGGCATTCATGATGGCTGAGACCTCTGCCAAGAACGTGGATAAACTCTCTTGTGTAAGTCTGGTGTTAGCTTGCAAGAAGGTAGAGTCTAATATTCTGCGTGCTATCCCTATCATCCTTTCCCACGCACCTCCCATGTGTGAAGAGTGTGGTGGATTGAAGGTCCAGGTACATCCTTGCTCACCTAGATACCTTTCCACATTATCGATGTCCAGATTGGAAGGGATTTGGAGTTCTCTTGCCGCTCCGACGAAATTCGTACCTCGGTCAGAACGAATATGCTTCACAGGTCCTCTGATTGCGATGAAACGTCGAAGTGCGTTTATAAAGCTTGATGTGTCCATCGATTCGATTACTTCGATATGAACGGCTCTGATGGACAGACACGTGAATAGAACTGCCCAACACTTTGCTTCCGTAAGTATTTTTCTAGTCCGTCGTGTAGCCACAGACCAAGGACCGAATACATCTAGTCCAACGTTGGTGAAGGGAGGTTCAGAACTGAGTCTGTCGGGTGGAAGATTGGCCATCTTCGGATTTTGGAATATGCCCCGGAGTTTGCGACACGTAACACAGTCGAAGATGAGTTTGCTCACTCTTCTCTTAGCTCCAACTATCCATAGTCCAGCTGCCCTTAGGTTTCCTTCAGTGAACAAACGGCCTTGGTGTCTCACCAAGACATGATGGTGTTGAATTAGCAGGGTTGTTACGTGATGACGTCCAGGAATTATCACCGGGTGCTTCTCTGAAACTTCTACCTCAGCTTCTTGAAGACGACCACCGACTCTCAGCAGCCCTTCTTGATCGACAATCGGATCAAGCTTCCTCAGCCCACTGACCTCAGGAATGGGTTGTCCCTTGTTGAGGTTGTCTATTTCTCTGCCATAGGTTTCTCTTTGTACGGCACGAAGTATTATAACCTTGGCTCTTTCCAGGTCGGGAGCAGTAAACGCAAGCCTGCAGTGATGCCAACCTTTACAACGTCTCTGGCTATCAGGTAGTGCTGACTTGTAGGACTGGGTTACATGAAATAGACAAGCTATAGCTCGAACAAGTGACTTCCATGTGGAGAACCTGCTGAACCGGTGAGATTCGAGGTGGCAGCTTGAAATCTCTGTATGTAGAGCAGACACTTGAGGTCGGATCTCTTCGTCTGTGTCTGGACCCACTAGTTCGAAAGTTTCAGGCCTGCTGATGTGGGACATCGAACGGTACAAAGAGGTAGGACCTGTGAACCATGAAGTGTCCTTCAGATGACTGGGTGCAACGGATCTAGTCGCGTGGTCCGCAGGATTGTGGTGAGTAGGTACGTAGTGCCACTGATTAAGGTCGGTGGATCTTCTTACCCGAAGTACCCGGTTGCTGACGTAGACGTAGAAGCGTCGTGTCTCGTTACAGATGTACCCCAGTACCACCTTGCTATCGGTGTAGAACTCTGCATCCCCGATCTTCAGGCCCATCGCATCCGAGACCAGCTCGGCCAACTCAACTGCGAGGACAGCAGCACAGAGTTCCAGTCTGGGTATCGTGTGTTCACGAAGTGGCGCCAATTTCGTCCGGCTCATAACAAACCCGATATGGCATTGTCCGCTTACGTCTGTGGATTTAAGGTACGCTACTGCTGCAATCGCTTTGACTGATGCATCACAGAAAATACAAAGTGTGTGCGTTTTGACCTCTGTGGATGGCACAGGAGCATACGGTCGTTTCACACGAAGGTTGATCAGGGCTTCAAGAGACTTCCTCCACTCTGCCCACAGGTCAGCCTTTCCCGCTGGAAGTGGATCATCCCAATCAGTAGTGTCTTTGGTGAAGTCCCTGAGCATCAGCTTTCCTTGGATGGTTACTGGAGCTACGAACCCCAAGGGGTCGTATAAACTATTCACGAAGGAAAGAACTCCTCTGCGCGTGAAGGGTTTCTCATCCTTGCTGATCTGAAAGGTGAAGGTATCTGTCTTCAGGTCCCACAGCAATCCAAGGCTCCGCTGCATAGGAAGGGGGTCGACGCTGAGGTCTAAAGGTACCGTCACACTAGACGATATCGCTAGCGATCCGTGACGTTGCAGCGTCCTCGCTAGCGATATCGTCCAGTGTGACAGGCAGCAGCGATCAGGCCCCTGCTGTGCTGTCGCTGGTCGGGGAAGAAAGTCCAGAACTTTATTTGGTCGCTGGACTCCCCGTAGACATTGCTGAATCGGCGTGTGTGACACCGATTCAGCGATGTCTTCACTGGTAACCAGGGTAAACATCGGGTAACTAAGCGCAGGGCCGCGCTTAGTAACCCGATGTTTACCCTGGTTACCATCCTAAAAGTAAAAAAAAACAAACACTACATACTTACCTACAGCCGTCTGTCCTCCAGCGCTGTGCTCTGCACTCCTCCTGTACTGGCTGTGAGCGTCGGTCAGCCGGAAAGCAGAGCGGTGACGTCACCGCTCTGCTTTCCGGCCGCTGTGCTCACACAGACAGTACAGGAGGAGTGCAGAGCACAGCGCTGGAGGACAGACGGCTGTAGGTAAGTATCTAGTGTTTGTTTTTTTTTTACTTTTAGGATGGTAACCAGGGTAAACATCGGGTTACTAAGCGCGGCCCTGCGCTTAGTTACCCGATGTTTACCCTGGTTACCGGCATTGTTGGTCGCTGGAGAGCGGTCTGTGTGACAGCTCTCCAGCGACCAAACAGCGATGCTGCAGCGATCCGGATCGTTGTCGGTATCGCTGCAGCGTCGCTAAGTGTGACGGTACCTTAAATCCTTTAGATCACTGGAATAGTCTTCAGAGGGAAAGGCTTCTATCAACTCTCGGCTGTTGGAAGAAATCTTGTGTAACCTTAGGTTAGACTGAGCGAGCATGTCACGAGTCCTCTTTAGTAGACTGATTGCGGCCTCACTTGTCGGTGTGGACTTCAAACAGTCATCCACGTAAAAATCCTTTTCCACAAAGGACCTGACGTCCGAGCCATACTCTTCTTCACCCTTTTTGGCAGAATGTCGGAGGCCGTAGATTGCGACCGCTGGGGAAGGACTGTTCCCAAAGATGTGTACCCGCATCCGGTACTCTGCGATGTCTTTGTCCGGGTCGTTGTCATGGTACCAGAAGAACCTCAGGTAGTTTCTGTGTTCCTCTTTGATGATAAAACAGTGGAACATCTGTTGTATGTCGGCCATAAATGCCACTGAATCTCTACGGAAACAGAGTAATACTTCCAGAAGTCTGTTGTTGAGGTCTGGGCCCGACAGTAAGACATCATTCAATGACACGTCTTCGCATTTGGCACTTGAGTCGAATACCACTCTAATTTGACCTGGCTTCTTAGGATGGTACACTCCGAAGATGGGCAGGTACCAACACTCCTCTCCGTGTCGAAGTGCAGGTGCAATCTCTGCGTGGTTGTTCTGGAATATCTTTCCCATGAAGGTAAAGAAATGTTCCTTCGTCTCAGGTGACTTCTGAAGCTTGTGTCTTAGGGAGATGAATCTGCTGTAGACCAATTCCTTGTTGTTGGGTAGGCGTCTCCTCTGAGGTCGAAATGGTAGAGGTGCGACCCAACTATTCGCCGTATCCTTGACTATTTGTTCATCCATGATGTCCAGGAATATCTTGTCTTCTATAGACATCGCTACCTTGTTGTCTTCCTTCGTCCTGTGGAAGACTGTACATCCTATGTGGTCTTGTTCACCTTCACAGGCGTGGTCTTCGTTGATAGGAACTGAGAAAGGGCAAGGTAGGGGAGTGCTGCTCGGTAGTTCCTTTACCAGCAGACTATTGTGACACAGCTGGAAGAGAGATGGACGTCCATTTTCTAGTGTGCTGGTAAGCATACTGTTGACTGAGACCGGCTTGTGTGCTCCTCCTAGACAGACATCTCCTACAATGACCCATCCAAGGTCTTGCCTCTGCGCGTATGGAGCATTCAGTGAGCCATTGATATATTCTCTAGTCTTGTGGACTCGTAGTATATCTCTTCCCAGAAGTAAAGCTATTGGCGCTTCTGGTTCCAACTTAGGTATCAGGTGGGCTATACGCTTCAGGTGGGGGTGATACGTTGCCACCTCTGGTGAAGGTATCTCAGACCTGTTGTCAGGAATCTGGTTGCACTCCAGGATGGTCGGTAGTGACAGACAGGTCTGGCCATCCATGGACTCCACTTTGTATCCGGTTGCTTTCCTCCCCGCCGTCTCGACGGTACCTGAACATGTCCTAAGGGAGTAGGGAGAACCGGGGCCTACAATGCTGAAGTTGTCAAAGAAGATGGACCTGGCTAAAGACCTATTACTTTGGTCATCTAGGATTGCATATGTCGTGAGCGCTTTGTCTCTGTGGCCTGTTGGATAGACTCGGACAAGGCAGATTTTTGAGCAGGATCTTCCTCCCTTGAGTCCCTTACAGATCTCCGTACATTGAGAGGTGACCGCAGGGGTGTCTTCGTCGGTGTTCTTCTGTTTCTCATCGTGCTCCTCTGCTTGTGACAACACTCCTGGAGGTGGTCCAGGATGCAAGGCTGTATTGTGATCCGTGCTGCTGCATTCTGCACATTTCACGCTAGCTCCACAGTTCCTGGCAGCATTTGAAGCAGATGTTGTTTTCCTTGAGGAAACCTTTGCGATCCTCTAAAGTCTTCTCCCTGAAGGCTCTGCACTTTAGTAGAGGATGTGGTTTCCTGTGTAGAGGACACTGCTTACTGACATTCTGAGGTTTGCTCTCTTCTGTAGGGGGCTTAGTTGTCTTGTGTGGAGGACCTGTGGAATCAATATCAGTTTTATGGACTGCCACGGGTGTCTTACTGGGTTTGACACCAGGGGTAGTGGAACATGACAGAGTGAAATCAAAACTTGGGTCATTTCTGATCTTGGCTTGCTGGGTGACAAACTCAACAAATACAGTAAAAGGAGGGAATGGTACGTTATGAATTTGTTTATACCTTGAACCATGTATAATATTATGAACAGGTGATTCAGAACCACAATGGACCTAGTGGTTAAGAGCACACAAAGTGACCTGATAGTTACTAACATAGGACGAGCTCTGAGACGTGGGAACTCTGCTGACCGCAATCCTTAATCCTATCATACCACACTAGAGGTAGCCGTGGATTGCGCCTAACGCTCCCTATGCAACTCGGCACAGCCTGAGAAACTAACTAGCCCTGAAGATAGAAAAATAAGCCTACCTTGCCTCAGAGAAATTCCCCAAAGGAAAAAGCAGCCCCCCACATATAATGATTGTGAGTTAAGATGAAAATACAAACACAGAGATGAAATAGATTTAGCAAAGTGAGGCCCGACTTACTGAATAGACCGAGGATAGGAAAGATAGCTTTGCGGTCAACACAAAAACCTACAAACAACCACGCAGAGGGGCAAAAAGACCCTCCGCACTGACTAATGGTACGGAGGTGCTCCCTCTGCGTCTCAGAGCTTCCAGCTAGCAAGAAAAACCAATATAGCAAGCTGGACAGAAAATATAGCAAACAAAAGTAACACAAGCAAAACTTAGCTTATGCAGGGCAGACAGGCCATAAGAACGATCCAGGAGAAAGCAAGACCAATACTGGAACATTGACTGGAGGCCAGGAACAAAGAACTAGGTGGAGTTAAATAGAGCAGCACCTAACGACTTAACCTCGTCACCTGAGGAAGGAAACTCAGAAGCCGCAGCCCCACTCACATCCACCAGCGGAAGCTCATAGACAGAACCAGCCGAAGTACCACTCATGACCACAGGAGGGAGCTTGACCACAGAATTCACAACAGTACCCCCCCCTTGAGGAGGGGTCACCGAACCCTCACCAGAGCCCCCAGGCCGACCAGGATGGGCCAAATGAAAGGCACGAACCAGATCGGCAGCATGAACATCAGAGGCAAAGACCCAGGAATTATCTTCCTGACCATAACCCTTCCACTTAACCAGGTACTGAAGTTTCCGTCTCGAAATACGAGAATCCAAAATCTTCTCCACTATATACTCCAACTCCCCCTCAACCAAAACCGGGGCAGGAGGATCAACGGATGGAACCATAGGTGCCACGTATCTCCGCAACAATGACCTATGGAATACGTTATGGATGGAAAAAGAAGCTGGAAGGGTCAAACGAAAAGACACAGGATTAAGAACCTCAGAAATCCTATACGGACCAATGAAACGAGGCTTAAACTTAGGAGAGGAAACTTTCATAGGAATATAACGAGATGACAACCAAACCAAATCCCCAACACGAAGTCGGGGACCCACACAGCGCCTGCGGTTAGCGAAACGTTGAGCCTTCTCCTGAGACAATGTCAAATTGTCCACCACATGAGTCCAAATCTGCTGCAACCTATCCACCACAGCATCCACACCAGGACAGTCAGAAGACTCAACCTGCCCTGAAGAGCAACGAGGATGGAAACCAGAATTGCAGAAAAACGGCGAAACCAAAGTAGCCGAGCTGGCCCGATTATTAAGGGCGAACTCAGCCAAAGGCAAAAAAGACACCCAATCATCCTGATCGGCAGAAACAAAACATCTCAGATATGTTTCCAAGGTCTGATTGGTTCGTTCAGTCTGGCCATTTGTCTGAGGATGGAAAGCCGAGGAAAAAGACAAATCAATGCCCATCCTAGCACAAAAGGACCGCCAAAACCTCGAAACAAACTGGGAACCTCTGTCAGAAACGATGTTCTCCGGAATGCCATGTAAACGAACCACATGCTGGAAGAACAATGGTACCAAATCAGAGGAGGAAGGCAATTTAGACAAGGGTACCAAATGGATGATCTTCGAGAAGCGATCACAAACAACCCAAATGACCGACATTTTTTGAGAGACGGGGAGATCCGAAATAAAATCCATAGAGATATGTGTCCAGGGCCTCTTCGGGACTGGCAAGGGCAAAAGCAACCCACTGGCACGAGAACAACAGCAGGGCTTGGCCCGAGCACAAATCCCACAGGACTGCACAAATGAACGCACATCCCGCGACAGAGACGGCCACCAAAAGGATCTAGCCACCAAATCTCTGGTACCAAAGATTCCAGGATGACCAGCCAACACCGAACCATGAACCTCAGAGATAACTCTACTCGTCCATTTATCAGGAACAAACAGTTTCTCCGCTGGGCAACGGTCAGGTCTATTAGCCTGAAATTTTTGCAGCACCCGCCGCAAATCAGGGGAGATGGCAGACAAAATTACCCCCTCCTTGAGAACACCCGCCGGCTCAGACAAACCCGGAGAGTCGGGCACAAAACTCCTAGACAGAGCATCCGCCTTCACATTCTTAGAGCCCGGAAGGTACGAAACCACAAAGTTAAAACGGGAGAAAAACAGCAACCAACGAGCCTGTCTAGGATTCAACCGTTTGGCAGACTCGAGATAAGTCAAGTTCTTATGATCAGTCAAGACCACCACGCGATGCTTAGCTCCTTCAAGCCAATGACGCCACACCTCGAATGCCCACTTCATGGCCAGCAACTCTCGATTGCCAACATCATAATTACGCTCAGCAGGCGAAAACTTCCTGGAAAAGAAGGCGCATGGTTTCATCACTGAGCCATCAGAACTTCTTTGCGACAAAACAGCCCTTGCTCCAATCTCAGAAGCATCAACCTCGACCTGGAACGGGAGCGAAACATCTGGTTGACACAACACAGAGGCAGAAGAAAAACGACGCTTCAACTCTTGAAAAGCTTCCACAGCAGCAGAAGACCAATTGACCACATCAGCACCCTTCTTGGTTAAATCAGTCAACGGTTTAGCAATACTAGAAAAATTATTGATGAAGCGACGATAAAAATTAGCAAAGCCCAGGAACTTTTGCAGACTCTTCAGAGATGTCGGCTGAGTCCAATCATAAATGGCCTGAACTTTAACAGGGTCCATCTCGATAGTAGAAGGGGAAAAAATTAAACCCAAAAATGAAACCTTCTGAACACTAAAGAGACACTTTGACCCCTTCACAAACAAAGAATTCGCACGCAGGACCTGGAACACCATTCTGACCTGCCTCACGTGAGACTCCCAATCATCCGAGAAGACCAAAATATCATCCAAGTATACAATCAGGAATTTATCCAGGTACTCTCGGAAGATGTCATGCATAAAGGACTGAAACACTGATGGAGCATTAGAAAGCCCGAATGGCATAACCAGGTACTCAAAATGGCCCTCGGGCGTATTAAATGCTGTTTTCCATTCATCGCCCTGTTTAATGCGCACAAGATTATACGCACCACGAAGATCTATCTTGGTGAACCAACTAGCCCCCTTAATCCGAGCAAACAAATCAGACAGCAGCGGCAAGGGGTACTGAAATTTGACCGTGATTTTATTTAGAAGGCGGTAATCAATACAAGGTCTCAGCGAACCATCCTTCTTGGCCACAAAAAAGAACCCTGCTCCCAATGGCGACGACGACGGGCAAATATGACCCTTCTCCAAGGATTCCTTTACGTAAATCCGCATAGGGGCGTGCTCAGGCACAGACAAATTAAACAGTCGACCTTTAGGAAACTTACTACCAGGAATCAAATCGATAGCGTAATCACAATCCCTATGCGGAGGTAGGGCACTGGACTTGGGCTCATCAAATACATCCCGGTAATCCGACAAGAACTCTGGGACCTCAGAAGGGGTGGATGATGAAATAGACAGAAATGGAACATCACCATGTACCCCCTGACAACCCCAGCTGGACACAGACATTGATTTCCAATCCAATACTGGGTTATGGACTTCTAGCCATGGCAACCCCAAAACGACCACATCATGCAGATTATGCAACACCAAAAAGCGAATATCCTCCTGATGCGCAGGAGCCATGCATATGGTCAGCTGGGTCCAGTACTGAGGCTTATTCTTGGCCAAAGGCGTAGCATCAATTCCTCTCAATGGAATAGGATACTGCAAGGGCTCCAAGAAAACACACAGCGCCTAGCATACTCCAAGTCCATCAAATTCAGGGCAGCGCCTGAATCCACAAATGCCATGACAGAATAGGATGACAAAGAGCAGATCAAAGTAACGGACAAAAGAAATTTCGACTGTACCGTACCAATGGTGGCAGAGCTAGCGAACCGCTTAGTGCGCTTAGGACAATCGGAGATAGCATGAGTGGAATCACCACAGTAAAAACACAGCCCATTCCGTCATCTGTGTTCTCGCCGTTCAGCTCTGGTCAAAGTCCTATTGCATTGCATAGGCTCAGGTTTATGCTCAGATAATACCGCCAAATGGTGCACAGTTTTACGCTCATGTAAGCGTCGATCGATCTGAATGGCCAAAGACATAGACTCATTCAGACCAGCAGGCATAGGAAATCCCACCATGACATCCTTAAGGGCTTCAGAGAGACCCTTTCTGAAAATTGCTGCCAGAGCACATTCATTCCATTGAGTGAGCACAGACCACTTCCTAAATTTCTGACAATATATCTCTACCTCATCCTGACCCTGACACAGAGCCAGCAAGATTTTCTCTGCCTGATCCACTGAATTAGGTTCGTCATAAAGCAATCCAAGCGCCAGGAAAAACGCATCAACATCACGCAATGCCGGATCCCCTGGCGCAAGGGAAAATGCCCAGTCTTGAGGGTCGCCACGTAATAAAGAAATAATGATCTTTACTTGTTGAACTGGGTCACCAGAGGAGCGGGGTTTCAAAGCCAGAAATAGTTTACAATTATTTTTGAAATTCAGAAACTTAGCTCTATCTCCAGAAAATAACTCAGGAATAGGAATTTTAGGTTCTAACATAGGATTCTGAACCACTAAATCTTGAATGTTCTGAACACTTATAGCGAGATTATCCATCAAAGAGGACAGACCTTGAATGTCCATGTCTACACCTGTGTTCTGAACCACCCTGATGTAAAGGGGAAAAGAAAGACAAAACACAGTGCAAAGAAAAAAAAATGGTCTCAGAACTTCTCTTTTCTCTCTATTGAGAAGCATTAGTACTTTGGGCCTCCAGTACTGTTATGAACAGGTGATTCAGAACCACAATGGACCTAGTGGTTAAGAGCACACAAAGTGACCTGATAGTTACTAACATAGGACGAGCTCTGAGACGTGGGAACTCTGCTGACCGCAATCCCTAATCCTATCATACCACACTAGAGGTAGCCGTGGATTGCGCCTAACGCTCCCTATGCAACTCGGCACAGCCTGAGAAACTAACTAGCCCTGAAGATAGAAAAATAAGCCTACCTTGCCTCAGAGAAATTCCCCAAAGGAAAAGGCAGCCCCCCACATATAATGACTGTGAGTTAAGATGAAAATACAAACACAGAGATGAAATAGATTTAGCAAAGTGAGGCCCGACTTACTGAATAGACCGAGGATAGGAAAGATAGCTTTGCGGTCAACACAAAAACCTACAAACAACCACGCAGAGGGGCAAAAAGACCCTCCGCACCGACTAATGGTACGGAGGTGCTCCCTCTGCGTCTCAGAGCTTCCAGCAAGCAAGAAAAACCAATATAGCAAGCTGGACAGAAAATATAGCAAACAAAAGTAACACAAGCAAAACTTAGCTTATGCAGAGCAGACAGGCCATAAGAACGATCCAGGAGAAAGCAAGACCAATACTGGAACATTGACTGGAGGCCAGGAACAAAGAACTAGGTGGAGTTAAATAGAGCAGCACCTAACGACTTAACCTCGTCACCTGAGGAAGGAAACTCAGAAGCCGCAGCCCCACTCACATCCACCAGCGGAAGCTCATAGACAGAACCAGCCAAAGTACCACTCATGACCACAGGAGGGAGCTTGACCACAGAATTCACAACAGTATAATCCACCTTTCTTGAAGATTGTAAGGAAGTTGTTGTACTATTGGATTGACACCCCTAGCAGTGTCTAAGAATGCCAATCCAGCCAAGTGACCTTCCTTCTGGGCAACCTGTAACTCTATCAATAAATCATTAAATTCTCTAAGTCTTTGATAACCCTTGGGCCCTATCTTAGGGAAATCATCAATTCTTTTGAATAAAGCATTCTCTATTACTTCTACGGACCCATAGCATTCGTCAAGTCTTTCCCACACTTTACGTAAACCTATGTGTGGGTATTCTATGTTAATGTCTCTTAGTCTTTTAGCATGCTCGACCGATTCAGTTCCAAGCCACTTTACCAGGAGATCTAACTCCTCACTACTAGAAAGGTCCAGTCCCTGAATGGCGTTCTGGAACGAAGCTCGCCACGACCTGTAGTTTTCGGCTTTGTCAGTGAACTTTACAAGTCCTTTTGTTACCAGTTCTGGGCGGGCAAAGAACTTTGCCAAGTCTATGGTGGCTTGATCAGTGTTGGTACGAGCCGGCATGTTATAGCCATGTCTAGTGTGTGGTGCATCACCATACCTGTGAGACGCTCTTGGCTTCGGACAGTCTGCATAGTACCTTTCTGGTGAAGAAGATGTCTCTTTAAGGTGAGGTGGGAGCTGTACCTTCTTCTCAGTGGAACGGTAGCTGTGGTCGACTCCTCTTTGTTGGACGTCTTCTTGTTTGTAGTAGTGAAGTTCGGGGTTGGATCGATGATAATCGGCGTAGGCTGATCGTTGTAGTCTGTCGAGGGTGTTGTCCATGCTGGAGTGTCGATGAACGTACTCTGCGACGCGCTGAGCTGGATCTTGCTGCTCTAGATCTGTTCCAAGAACGTTGCTGCGTCTCTCATAATCAGGATCCTTCATGGCTTCCAAGTACTCTGCCTTAGCTATTGCAGCTGCTGACTCTTTGTCTACCATAAGTCTTTCTAGAGACACTTGCAGGCGCACACCTTCTGCTTCTTGCTCTGCCCGCAAACGTGCGGTTTCAGCCTGCAAACGTGCATTTTCTGCTTCATGCTCTGCCCGCAAACGTGCGGTTTCAGCCTGCAAACGTGCATTTTCTGCTGCATGCTCTGCTTGTCTCAGCTTTAGATGCATTTCTTTCTCGGCGAAGGAAGACCTCGCTTTGGCTGCTTCAGCTTCAGCACGAGCGACAGCAGCCAGCTCTGCTAATGATGACCTGCTAGAGCTTGCTCGTGACCTCGTCTTGAGTGAGGATGTGCTGTTTCGAGACATTGTGTGCTTAGCTGCATACTGCTGAGTGTTTTGGCGGGAAACTGAGTCTAGGTGCGGTGAGCTTCCGCGTGGCGGGAAAGATGTAGCTCCTCTTGGTGGGCTGCAGTATAGTCCTGCGGCTGTATGGCGGCTGCTGTGATACCCGAATGCGGAGCAGTGTGGGTGTTAGCGGTTCCGTACAGTCTGAACAACTACAGCCTGCGACCGGCTATCAGTTTCACTGAAGGCAGCTAATCTGTTCTTACTTTACAATCACCGCCTGCGACTGGCGGTCTCGTTTTTCACTGTTCTGTCTTCCTCCACGTAGGATGCTGTGTGGATTCCAACATACGGCTAAACCTTCATCCACATCCTAGTAAACAGACTGTGTTGATGCTTAAGTCTTATTTATTAGGGTGATGATAACCAAAACTATAACGTTGAACAACAATGGTGGACAGTATTCATAGTAGATGATCGAATAGTGAATGATGTTGATGTACAAAGTGGATGTTCAGTGAATAATCATAGTGGATGACTGATCATAGTGGATGACTGATCATAGTGGATGACTGGTGAAAAACTGTAAAGAATAACAGCATTTCAGTATATGCACATACAGGGTGCAATCACATAAATAACTGGGACCTTACAGCAAGAATTATACAGAGTGCATTACACAGTAATTCTAACAGCACTGCCCTATTCTATACAAGAATGCATCTATCTAAATGCAGAGTACACATTAACCTAACTGCAAGCTGCAAAGCACATCTGCCTAACTATATCTGACTATAGGAGCTGCATAAGGCTTAAATACTAACACAAACATAAGATGCATTAAACCTTTATAAACGTACCGAGATCCGTTAGGACAGGGGTAAGAAAGTAAGCGAGACAGGAGCACGTGTGCCTCTCTGCAGATCTGAGGAAAAATGGCTACTGAAGCTTGTCTTCACATGAAGAATGTGGGCGGAACTAACCCATAAGACATTGCTCTCGGAGGGAAAGGTTGGTAAACAACATGACAAGTAGGCAACTGATGACCTCCAGTGGCCACAACTTGAATAACATGATAATTAACTTTCTGCACATTAACCCCTTCCCGACCCATGACGCCACGTAGGCGTCATGAAAGTCGGTGCCAATCTGACCCATGACGCCTATGTGGCGTCATGGAAAGATCGCGTCCCTGCAGATCGGGTGAAAGGGTTAACTCCCATTTCACCCGATCTGCAGGGACAGGGGGAGAGGTAGTTTAGCCCAGGGGGGGTGGTTTCACCCCCCCGTGGCTACGATCGCTCTGATTGGCTGTTGAAAGTGAAACTGCCAATCAGAGCGATTTGTAATATTTCACCTATTATAACTGGTGAAATATTACAATCCAGCCATGGCCGATGCTGCAATATCATCGGCCATGGCTGGAAACACTAATGTGCCCCCCCACCCCACCGATCGCCCCCCCAGCCCTCCGATCTGTCTGGTACACTGCTCCGGCTCCCCTCCGTCATGTGCTCTGCTCCCCCCGTGCTCTTGTCCGCTCCCCCCGTGCTCCAATCACCCTCCCCGTGCTCCAATCACCCCCCCTGCACTCCGATTCACCCCCCGTGCTCAGTTCCACCCCCCCGTGCTCCGTTCCACCCCCCACCGTGCTCCGTTCCACCCCCCCTCGTGCTCCGTTCCACCCCTCCCGCGCTCCGATCCACCCCCCCATGCTCCGATCCCCTCCTGTGCTCCCCCCCACCCCATCATACTTACCGATCCTGCCGGGGTTCGTCCGTCTTCTCCCTGGGCGCCGCCATCTTCCAAAATGGCGGGCGCATGCGCAGTGTGCCCGCCGAATCTGCCGACCGGCAGATTCGTTCCAAATTGCATTTTGATCACTGAGATAGATTATATCTCAGTGATCAAAATAAAAATAATAATAAATGACATCCCCCCCTTTGTCACCCCCATAGGTAGGGACAATAAAAAAATAAAGAATTTTTTTTTTCCACTAATGTTAGAATAGGGTTAGGGGTAGGGTTAGGGGTAGGGTTAGGGCTAGGGTTAGGGCTAGGGTTAGGGCTAGGGCTAGGGTTAGGGCTAGGGTTAGGGCTAGGGTTAGGGTTTCGGTATGTGCACACGTATTCTGGTTCTCTGCTGATTTTTCCGCTGCGGATTTGATAAATCCGCAGTGCTAAACCGCTGTGGATTTATGGCGGATTTACCGCGTTTTTTTCTGCGCATTTCACTGCGGTTTTACAACTGCAATTTTCTATTTGAGCAGTTGTAAAACCGCTGCGTTGTATTTTCCGCAGCATGTCAATTCTTTGTGCGGATTCCGCAGCGTTTTACACCTGTTCCTCAATAGGAATCCGCAGGTGAAATCCGCACAAAAAACACTGGAAATCCGCGGAAAATCCGCAGGTAAAACGCAGTGCCTTTTACCCGCGGATTTTTCAAAAATGATGCTGAAAAATCTCACACGAATCCGCAACGTGGGCACATAGCCTTAGGGTTAGGGTTGGAATTAGGGTTGTGGTAAGGGGTGTGATTAGGGTTATGGCTACAGTTGGGATTAGAGTTAGGGGTGTGTTGGGGTTAGTGTTGGAGGTAGAATTGAGGGGTTACCACTGTTTAGGCACATCAGGGGTCTCCAAACGCAACATGGCTCCACCACTGATTCCAGCCAAACTTGCATTCAAAAAGTCTAATGGTGCTCCCTCACTTCCGAGCCCCGACGTGTGCCCAAACAGTGGTTTACCCCCACATATCAGGTATCAGTGTACTCAGGACAAACTGCGCAACAATTACTGGGGTCCAATTTCTCCTGTTACCCTTGTGAAAATAAAAAAATGCTTGCTAAAACATCATTTTTGAGGAAAGAAAAATGATTTTTTATTTTCACGGCTCTGCGTTGTAAACGTCTGTGAAGCACTTGGGGGATCAAAGTGCTCACCACATATCTAGATAAGTTCCTTTCGGGGTCTAGTTTCTAAAATGGGGTCACTTGTGGGGGGTTTCTACTGTTTAGGCACACCAGGGGCTCTGCAAACGCAACGTGACGCCCGCAGACCATTCCATCAAAGTCTGCATTTCAAAAGTCACTACTTCCCTTCTGAGCCCCGACGTGTGCCCAAACAGTGGTTTACCTCCACACATGGGGTATCAGCGTACTCAGGAGAAACTGGACAACAACTTTTGGGGTCCAATTTCTCCTGTAACCCTTGGGAAAATAAAAAATTCTGGGCTAAATAATTATTTTTGAGGAAAGAAAAAGTATTTATTATTTTCACGCCTCTGCATTATAAACTTCTGTGAAGCACTTGGGGGTTCAAAGTGCTCACCACACATCTAGATAAGTTCCTTTGGGGGTCTAGTTTCCAAAATGGGGTCATTTCTGGGGGATCTCCAATGTTTAGGCACACAGGGGCTCTCCAAACGTGACATGGTGTCCGCTAATGATTGGAGCTAATTTTCCATTCAAAAAGTCAAATGGCGCTCCTTCCCTTCCAAGCCCTGCCGTGCGCCCAAACAGTGGTTTACCCCCACATATGAGGTATCAGCGTACTCAGGACAAATTGGACAACAACTTTCGTGGTTCAGTTTCTCCTTTTACCATTGGGAAAATAAAAAAATTGTTGCTAAAAGATAATTTTTGTGACTAAAAAGTTAAATGTTCATTCTTTCCTTCCATGTTGCTTCTGCTGCTGTGAAGCACCTGAAGGGTTAATAAACTTCTTGAATGTGGTTTTGAGTACCTTGAGGGGTGCAGTTTTTAGAATGGTGTCACTTTTGGGTATTTTCATCCATATAGACCCCTCAAACTGACTTCAAATGTGAGGTGGTCCCTAAAAAAAATGGTTTTGTAAATTTCGTTGTAAAAATGAGAAATCGCTGGTCAAATTTTAACCCTTATAACTTCCTCTCAGAACCGCTAGGATCCGTTGAAGCGTTCCTGAGTTATTACCTCATAAAGGGACACTGGTCAGAATTGCAAAAAACGGCAAGGTCTTTAAGGTCAAAATAGGCTGGGTCATGAAGGGGTTAAGATGGGCAGAACAGTCGACATCTGCGCTCTCAGGGGGTGGCACAATCCTCCTACAGCAGCAGCACTATGCCGCCCCCTGATATAAAGCACTCTGCGCTGCAGTGCAGGCTGGGCAGGAGCAGTCATGACACAGGGGATAATCACTCACCCCAGCCCGCAGTCAGCAGCAGAGTCAGGAGCCGAGCTACCGATCCCTCACCTCCAGCAGCTCACAGCTATCAGGCTGTGGAATAACATGGAGGGGTGGGGCTAAATGAAGGGGGTGGAGCCACAGACAACCAAGGAGACGAGGCAGCAGGAAAGAAAAAGAAAAGAGCGGGGATATTAGAAAAGATGGACGAAGTGTCAAGAAAGAGAGAGAGGCAGGAGACAAGAGGGAGGAATGGGACACGAGAGACGGGTGAGGGGGCTGAATATAAGATACTGGCTGTCTCCTCTCTGACTACCCCCTTTTTCCTGCACTGTCCTCCCTCTTGTCTGGTTGCAGTATATTGGCATCACATGCCAGTGCTGCTTGTGATTTATGATAAATTAAATGTATTATTTTGTGTCCCTTTTCTATTGGCTGCAGCCTATGATTTTATAAGCTGTTAGAAAAGGACAAATCCAGGGGTGGGATTTGTCCGGTTTGGGGGGACCAATTGTTCAAATTGCAGCCGGTGCCCCGATCTGGTTCTGTGTGCCGCCTATTTGAATTGAGTGGGGGTCCTCAGTCTGGGCCCTTCCCCTCACCAGTCAGGGCCCCTCTCCTCAATGGACCCCAGGGTCAGGATTCAGCGATTCGCTCAGTAACTGAATGTGCGTCCTCAGTCTGGGCCCTTCCCCTCACCAGTCAGGACCCCTCTCCTCACTGGACCCCAGGGTCAGGATTCAGCTGTTCGCTCAGTAACTGAATGTGCGTCCTCAGTCTGGGCCCTTCCCCTCACCAGTCAGCGCCCCTCTCCTCACTGGACCCCAGGGTCAGGATTCAGCCATTCGCTCAGTAACTGAATGTGCGTCCTCAGTCTGGGCCCTTCCCCTCACCAGTCAGGGCCCCTCTCTTCACCAGTCAGGATCCCTCTCCTCACTGGACCCCAGGGTCAGGATTCAGCCATTTGCTCAGTAACTGAATGTGCGTCCTCAGTCTGGGCCCTTCCCCTCACCAGTCAGGGCCCCTCTCCTCACCAGTCAGGGCCCCTCTCCTCACTGGACCCCAGGGTCAGGATTCAGCCATTCACTCAGTAACTGAAGGTGCGTCCTCAGACTGGGCCCTTCCCCTCACCAGTCAGGACTCCTCACCAGTCAGGGCCCCTCTCCTCACCAGTCAGGACCCCTCTCCTCACCAGTCAGGACCCCTCTCCTCACTGGACCTCAGGGTCAGGATTCAGCTGTTCGCTCAGTAACTGAATGTGCGTCCTCAGTCTGGGCCCCTCTCCTCACCAGTCAGGGCCACTCTCCTCACTGGACCCCAGGGTTAGGATTCAGCTGTTTGCTCAGTAACTGATTGTGCGTCCTCGGTCTGGGCCCTTCCCCTCACCAGTCAGGGCCCTTCTCCTCACCAGTCAGGGCCCCTCTCCTCACTGGACCCCAGGTTTAGGATTCAGCGATTCGTTCAGTAACTGAACGTGCTTCCTCCGTCTTTTTCCTTCCCTCCCCAGTCAGGGCCCCTCTCCTCACTGGACCCCAGGGTCAGGATTCAGCTGTTCGCTCAGTAACTGAATGTGCGTCCTCGGTCTGGGGCCTTCCCCTCACCAGTCAGGGCCCGTCTCCTCACCAGTCAGGGCACCTCTCCTCACTAGACTCCAGGGTCAGGATTCAGCCATTCGCTCAGTAACTCAACATGCATCCTCCAACGTAAATTCAGTTTAAATCTATTGTCATGCAGGACCGCTTCCTGCTTGACAATAGTACCCACTAGCCATTTAGGCTATGTTCCCATAATCAGGAAGTAGCAGCGCTTTGGACGCAGCTTATTTTCCAAAACGCTGCATTCTAATCACGTAGGTAAATCCACATGTGTTCACTGAACCATGTGGATTTACTGCATGCAAATAGATTTCTATTGTTGCAGAGACGAGCCTCTCCACAAGAGAAATTGACATGCTGCGGCTCATAAACCCACACCGCGCTGTCCGTAGGTGCACATACACGCATAGTGGCCATGGAATATTAGAAATCCAATCCACTATGCTGTAACATCTGGCCGCTGCAGTTTTGATTTTGCATAAGGAGGCAAAGTCAAAACCGTAGCAATTCCTGAACGTGGGCATATACCTTTAGAGGCCAGCAGCTCAAGGCATCGACATGTAGCATCACTGTCATGCACCAGTGCCTCAAATGGTTGAGGAAGAGTCCACCACTGGGGCGTGGCCAGGTAAGGAAAAACTTTTTTTTTTCACTAAAATCCATAATATGGAGAGACATATGGAGGGGCACGGTGAGAGGACACACATGTGGGCAGAATGGAAATATATGGGGGGCAGGATGTGGCGACATATGTGGGGGCAGGATGGAGATATGTGGGGGGACAGGATGATAGGACATATGTGTGGGAAGGATGGAGACGTGGAGGAAGGATGAGGGGACATATATGGGGAGCAGGATGAGACGTGGGGGTACAGGATGAGGGGACATTATGAGGGGACAAATATGGAGGCAGGATGGAGACATATTGGGAAAGGATGAAGACATATGAAGGGGCAGGATGGGAGGACATATGGGAGGACACATGGAGCCAGGATGGGAGGACATGGGGACCAGGATATAGAACATTATTACTGCTGGGGCTAATTAAGGGATATAATTACTGCGGTGGTATATTTTATTTCTGAGAATACAGTTGGAGAAGTATTGGGGAATGCATTTTGGAAGACGTGCTCTGGATAACTGTATTTTAATTTTCTACAGAGACGAGTCCTGGCTGGAAGAAGTGATGGTTTTCTGTGCTGGATGAAGATGAAAAACGAAGATGAATATCTTCAACTAGAGATGTCACTGGTTAGTCAATGTGTACACTGTATACTTACGCTAAACAATGACACTATATACAGAGCTCCTGTGTATAATGTCACTGGTGATCCCTGTAATACCTGTACACTATATACAATGCTCCTGTGCATAAAGTCACTGGTGATCACTATATTACCTGTATACTGACACTATATACAGAGCTCCTATGTACTGTATAATGTCACCAGTGATCACTGTATTACCTATACACTATGTATAGAACTCCTATGTATAATGTCACTGGTGATCATTGTATTATCTGTACACTGACACTATATACAGAACTCCTGAGTATAATGTCACCAGTGATCACTGTATTATCTGTACACTGACACAATATACAAAGGTCCTGTGTATAATGACACTAGTGATCACTGTATTACTTGTACACTGACACTATATACAGAGCTCCTGTGTATAATGTCACCGGTGATCACTGTATTACTTGTACACTGACACTATATACAGAGCTCCTGTTCATAATGTCACCAGTGATCACTGTATTACCTATACACTATATACAGAACTCCTATGTATAATGTCACTGGTGATCATTGTATTATCTTTACACTATGTAGAGAGCTCCTGTGTATAATGTAATATTAGTGTTTTTTAGTGTTTTTTTTTTTTTTTTTTAATTAATGATCAGTATTGTAGCATTCAGTCACTATGTGGTGGTAATATATGGTCCGGGCCATGGTGTGGTGGTGTTTATCCCTTGTATGTGGTATTATTCGGTCACTTGTAATTGTAATATGTGGTCTGGTCATGGTGTGGCGGTATTTGTCCCGTGTATGTGGTATTATTCAGTCACATGTGATGGTATTATGTGGTCTGGTCATGGTGTGGCGGTATTTGTCCCTTGTATGTGGTATTATTCGGTCACTTGTGATGGTAATATGTGGTCTGAATTAAAAAAAAAGAATGATTTACCTTTACAGCACCTCATTACAACAGAGGGTTAACTTTACCCACGGTGGGGGCGCGTGTAACATCCAAGGAGTCATACTTGTGAAAACGTCCAAACATCGCATAAAACAATAAAGCCAGCGCCTCATCAATTGGTGAATTTACATCTCCTTTATTCTGCCTTCTGTGGCGACGTTTCGATCCATCATGATGTGCTTGATAAAGATCATGAAGGATCGAAACATTGCCACAGAAGGCAGAATAAAGGAGATGTAAATTCACCAATTGGTGATTTAGGTATTATGTGGTCTTGTCATGGTGTGGTGGTATTTGTCCCTTGTATGTGGTATTATTCGGTCACTATGTGATGGTAATATGTGGTTCGGCCACGGTGAAAAAAATGTATGTGATACATTCCCTTAAAGAAAAATAAATAAAAATATATTTAAAACAAGTATTGGATATTTCAAGAAATGTTTAATAGGTTATAGTAGAATATAACCCAGCTAGAAGAGTCTACCTTGTCATTATCGCGGCTTAAAACATCTTTTGGCCAAAACAAAAGCTTCTGATTATGTATATGATCTGGTGTTAAATGGGAACTGTTAATGTGCAATTGGTGAGGATGCGGTGCAGAAGTGAAGTTTTTCCAAGAGTGGGCGGTGGGACTGTGAAAGGTTCGAGGTGTGGAGGCGGAGCTGGGGTGGAGCCTGGGCAGAGTCTCAAGGGGGCCCCGAAAATGGTGCCAGTATGGGGCCCTGAAAATCCTGGTGGCAGCCCTGCATGCAGCTGAGCGCTCCAGTCCCGAGTGCAGGTGGCAGTGGTGGGTACTGAGACTCGTGGGAATTTCTTGCATCACACTCGTAAGTGTGACCTCGGTCTAATCAATATAAGGCTGCCGTCACACTAGCAGTATTTGGTCAGTATTTTACATCAGTATTTGTAAGCCAAAACCAGGAGTGGAACAAATAGAGGAAAAGTATAATAGAAACATATGCACCACTTCTGTATTTATCACCCACTCCTGGTTTTGACTTACAAATACTGAGGTAAAATACTGACCAAATACTGCTAGTGTGACGGCAGCCTTACGGCGCCGACCTGACAGCCTGTAGGCTATGGTGCACAATCCTGATGATGGTTTATTATTATTTATTATTATAGTGCCATTTATTCCATGGCGCTTTACATGTGAGGAGGGGTCACACATAATAAAACAAGTACAATAATCTTGAACAATACAAGTTACGACTGGTACAGTAGGAGTGAGGACCCTGCCCGCGAGGGCTCACAATCTACAAGGGATGGGTGAGGATGCAGTAGGTGAGGGTAGAGCTGGTCATGCAGTGGTTTGGTCGATCGGTGGTTACTACAGGTTGTAGGCTTGTCGGAAGAGATGGGTCTTCAGGTTCGTTATTAAGGTTTCCATGGTAAGCGAGAGTCTGATTTGTTGTGGTATAGAGTTCAAGAGTAGGTTTCCTTTCAACTAGTGCACAAATTGCAAAAAATAAGTGATGTAGTCCTTAATTGTAAGTTAATAACTCAAGCAAGGGGTAGAATGGTTTGAGTTGAGGGTGCAGCATCGGGGGGCCACATGATTGCCCTCTAGCTGCAGACTCTTGGCTGGTAGCTTTCTCCACCCTAGTAAAATCACGAGGCTGAAGTTGGTTTCTTATTCGTTCAGTTTCTTATTCGGCAATTTTTTCTTTTCTGTTTTTTATAGGTTTCACAACAAAAAATAAGCATCACAATAATAAAATACAATGCAGTGAGGTGCCCTGATGTGAATATACTTAAAATGAGCTACAAAAATAAAACTGGCACAAAAATGGGCATCAACGTGGGCACCAAAGAGTGCTGAAGAAAGAGTTAAACGACTTTGGGCCACTGATCTCACACTGCAGACATATAGAACAGGGCGCCCCACATCAAAACCAGTTATCTCCAGCCTGGCCCAAATGGGTTCTGGGCATCAGAACTGGCATCAAATTGGGCAGACAGTCAATTTTGGCCATTTGAATAAGTAACAGATGTTTTTAAGGAGTTAAATGACTTTGGGCCACTGATCTGATACATAAAATACACAGATAGTGATGGCCTGCATCAAACTCAGGTCCCTCCAGCCTGGCCCAAATGGGTTCTGGGCACCAGAACTGGCATCAAAGTGGGCAAACAGCCCATTTTCACACATTTGAAATAAGTAACTGATTTTTTAAGGGGTTAAATGCCTTTGGGCCACTGATCTGACACTTAAAATAAAACTGATATTGATGCCCTGCTACAAACCCAGGTCCCTCCAGCCTGGCCCAAATGGGTTCTGGGCACCAGAACTGGCATCAAAGTGGGCAAACAGCCCATTTTCACACATTTGAATAAGTAACTGATGTTTTTAAGGGGTTAAATGCCTTTGGGCCACTGATCTGACACTTAAAATAAAACTGATATTGATGCCCTGCTACAAACCCAGGTCCCTCCAGCCTGGCCCAAATGGGTTCTGGGCACCAGAACTGTCATCAAAGTGGGCAAACAGCCCATTTTCACACATTTGAATAAGTAACTGATGGTTTTAAGGGGTTAAATGCCTTTGGGCCACTGATACTACAGTGCATACATATAGAACAGGGAGCCCCACATCAAAACCAGGTCCCTTCAGCCTGGCCCAAATGGGTTCTGGGCACCAGAACTGGCCTCAAAGTGGGCAAACAGACCATTTTCACAGATTTGAATAAGTAACTGATGTTTTTAAGGGGTTAAATGCCTTTGGGCCACTGATACCACAGTGCATACATATAGAACAGGGAGCCCCACATCAAAACCAGGTCCCTCCAGCCTGCCCCAAATGGGTTCTGTGCACCAGAATTGGCATCAAAGTGGGCAAATGGCCCATTTTCACACATTTGAATAAGTAACTGATGTTTTTAAGGGGTTAAATGCCTTTGGGCCACTGATCTGACACTTAAAATACACAAATAGTGATGCCCTGCAACAAACCCAGGTCCCTCCAGCCTGGCTCAAATGGGTTCTGGGCACCAGAACTGGCATCAAAGTGGGCAATCAGCCCATTTTCACACATTTGAAATAAGTAACTGATTTTTTAAGGGGTTAAATGCCTTTGGGCCACTGATCTGACACTTAAAATAAACAGATATTGATGCCCTGCTACAAACCCAGGTCCCTCCAGCCTGGCCCAAATGGGTTCTGGGCACCAGAACTGGCATCAAAGTGGGCAAACAGCCCATTTTCACACATTTGAATAAGTAACTGATGTTTTTAAGGGGATAAAAGCCTTTGGGCCACTGATCTGACACTTAAAATAAAACTGATATTGATGCCCTGCTACAAACCCAGGTCCCTCCAGCCTGGCCCAAATAGGTTCTGGGCACCAGACTGGCATCAAAGTGGGCAAACAGCCCATTTTCACATATTTGAATAAGGAACTGATGTTTTTAAGGGGTTAAATGCCTTCGGGCCACTGATCTGACACTTAAAATACACAGACAGTGATGCCCTGCATCAAACCCAGGTTTCTCCAGCCTGGCTCAAATGGGTTCTGGGCACCAGAACTAGCATCAAAGTGGGCAAACCCCCTTTTTCACACATTTGAATAAGTAACTAATGTTTTTAAGGGGTTAAATGCCTTTGAGCCACTGATACTACAGTGCATACATATAGAACAGGGAGCCCCACATCAAAATCACGTCCCTCCAGCTTGGCCCAAATGGGTTCTGTGCACCAGAACTGGCATCAAAGTGGGCAAACAGCCCATTTTCACAGATTTTAATAAATAACTGATGTTTTTAAGGGGTTAAATGCCTTTGGGCCACTGATAACACAGTACACACATATAGAACAGGGAGCCTCACATCAAAACCAGGTCCCTCCAGCCTGGCCCAAATGGGTTCTGGGCACCAGAACTGGCCTCAAAGTGGGCAAACAGACCATTTTCACAGATTTGAATAAGTAACTGATGTTTTTAAGGGGTTAAATGCCTTTGGGCCACTGATACCACAGTGCATACATATAGAACAGGAAGCCCCACATCAAAACCAGGTCCCTCCAGCCTGGCCCAAATGGGTTCTGTGCACCAGAATTGGCATCAAAGTGGGCAAATGGCCCATTTTCACACATTTGAATAAGTAACTGATGTTTTTAAGGGGTTAAATGCCTTTGAGCCACTGATACTACAGTGCATACATATAGAACAGGGATCCCCACATCAAAATCACGTCCCTCCAGCTTGGCCCAAATGGGTTCTGGGCACCAGAACTGGCATCAAAGTGGGCAAACAGCCCATTTTCACAGATTTTAATAAATAACTGATGTTTTTAAGGGGTTAAATGCCTTTGGGCCACTGATAACACAGTACACACATATAGAACAGGGAGCCCCACATCAAAACCAGGTCCCTCCAGCCTGGCCCAAATGGGTTCTGGGCACCAGAACTGGCCTCAAAGTGGGCAAACAGCCCATTTTCACAGATTTGAATAAGTAACTGATGTTTTTAAGGGGTTAAATGCCTTTGGGCCACTGATACCACAGTGCATACATATAGAACAGGGAGCCCCACATCAAACCCAGGTCCCTCCAGCCTGGCCCAAATGGGTTCTGTGCACCAGAATTGGCATCAAAGTGGGCAAATGGCCCATTTTCACACATTTGAATAAGTAACTGATGTTTTTAAGGGGTTAAATGCCTTTGGGCCACTGATCTGACACTTAAAATAAAACAGATATTGATGCCCTGCTACAAACCCAGGTCCCTCCAGCCTGGCCCAAATGGGTTCTGGGCACCAGAACTGGCATCAAAGTGGGCAAACAGCCCATTTTCACACATTTGAATAAGTAACTGATGTTTTTAAGGGGTTAAAAGTCTTTGGGCCACTGATCTGACACTTAAAATAAAACTGATATTGATGCCCTGCTACAAACCCAGGTCCCTCCAGCCTGGCCCAAATGGGTTCTGGGCACCAGACTGGCATCAAAGTGGGCAAACAGCCCATTTTCACATATTTGAATAAGGAACTGATGTTTTTAAGGGGTTAAATGCCTTCGGGCCACTGATCTGACACTTAAAATACACAGACAGTGATGCCCTGCATCAAACCCAGGTTTCTCCAGCCTGGCTCAAATGGGTTCTGGGCACCAGAACTAGCATCAAAGTGGGCAAACCCCCTTTTTCACACATTTGAATAAGTAACTGATGTTTTTAAGGGGTTAAATGCCTTTGAGCCACTGATACTACAGTGCATACATATAGAACAGGGAGCCCCACATCAAAATCACGTCCCTCCAGCTTGGCCCAAATGGGTTCTGTGCACCAGAACTGGCATCAAAGTGGGCAAACAGCCCATTTTCACAGATTTTAATAAATAACTGATGTTTTTAAGGGGTTAAATGCCTTTGGGCCACTGATACCACAGTGCATACATATAGAACAGGGAGCCCCACATCAAAACCAGGTCCCTCCAGCCTGGCCCAAATGGGTTCTGTGCACCAGAATTGGCATCAAAGTGGGCAAATGGCCCATTTTCACACATTTGAATAAGTAACTGATGTTTTTAAGGGGTTAAATGCCTTTGGGCCACTGATCTGACACTTAAAATACACAAATAGTGATGCCCTGCAACAAACCCAGGTCCCTCCAGCCTGGCCCAAATGGTTTATGGGCATCAGAACTGGCATCAAAGTGGGCAAACAGCCCATTTTCACACATTTGAATAAGTAACTGATGTTTACAAGGGGTTAAATGCCTTTGGGCCACTGATCTGACACTTAAAATACACAGATAGTGATGCCCTGCATCAAACCCAGGTCCTTCCAGCCTGGCCCAAATGGGTTCTGTGCACCAGAACTGGCATCAAAGTGGGCAAACAGCCCATTTTCACAGATTTGAATAAGTAACTGATGTTTTTAAGGGGTTAAAGGGAACCCGTCACCAGTTTTTTTGCCTATCAACTAAAAATATCATCTAATAGAGTGTGAGCTATACATTCCCCAACTACTTGTGAACCCCCCTGACTCCCCATGAATCCCCCATAAGAACCTTTTATATTTCTCCCACGCTGTATGGAAATATCCTCAGTCCGGTCCGATGGGCGTTGGTTCTGGCCCCTCTCCCCATCCCAAATTGGCGTGCTGTACGCATTCCGTTCTTTGAATAGAGTGGTTTGCGTACAGACCCGCATGTGCGCCTTGAAATTGCCTTATGCGCGTGCGCAGTATGCTTTACCCACCTGCGAGCAAAGCGGAAAAGCATTAGTGCACATGCTCCGGAAGTACTATGTCTCTGAAGTCTTTCGCTGTGTTCCGGGACGTAGTTTACCGATGCATGCGCACTAATGTTTTTCAGCTTTTCCCGCAGTTGGGCAAAGCATACTGCGCACGTGCAGAAGGCAACTTCAAGGCGCACACGCGGGCCTGTACGCGAACCACTCTATTCACAGAACGGAATGCGTACTGTTGTGAATTCTGTTGTCAAGCTCCCTCCTGTGGTCATGAATGGTACTTCGGCTGGTTCTGTCCATGGGCTTCCTCTGTTGGTTGTGAGTGGGGCGGCGGCTTCTGAGTTTCCTTCCACAGGTGACGAGGTTAATTCGTTAGCTGGCTGCTCTATTTAACTCCACTTAGATCATTGCTCCAGGCCACCTGTCAATGTTCCAGTATTGGTCTAGTTCACTCCTGGATCGTTCTTGTGACCTGTCTTCCCAGCAGAAGCTAAGTTCCTGCTTGTTTTTCTTTAGTTTGCTATTTTTCTGTCCAGCTTGCTATTTTGATTTTTGTCTTGCTTGCTGGAAGCTCTGGGACGCAGAGGGAGCAAAAGACCCTCCGCACCGACTCACGGTGCGGAGGGTCTTTTGCGCCCTCTGCGTGGTCTTTTTGTAGTTTTTTGTGCTGACCGCAAAGTTACCTTTCCTATCCTCTGTCTGTTCAGTAAGTCGGGCCTCACTTTACTAAATCTATTTCATCTCTGTGTTTGTATTTTCATCTTTACTCACAGTCATTATATGTGGGGGGCTGCCTTTTCCTTTGGGGAATTTCTCTGAGGCAAGGTAGGCTTATTTTTCTATCTTCAGGGCTAGCTAGTTCCTTAGGCTGTGTCGAGTTGCAT
Organism: Ranitomeya imitator; assembly: GCF_032444005.1. Taxonomy (NCBI): domain Eukaryota; kingdom Metazoa; phylum Chordata; class Amphibia; order Anura; family Dendrobatidae; genus Ranitomeya; species Ranitomeya imitator. The sequence goes on from NC_091282.1 coordinate 600,536,238, forward strand.
AGGGAGCGTTAGGAGCAATCTAAGGCTATTTCTAGTGTGTGTGATAGGATTAGGGATTGCGGTCAGCAGAGTTCCCACGTTTCAGAGCTCGTCCTATATTATTTGTAACTATCAGGTCATTCCGTGTGCTCTTAACCACCAGGTCCATTATTGTCCTTACCACCAGGTCATAACAGCGTACAGCATGCCGATTTGGGGGGGGGGGGAGAGGGGCCAGCGACCCTGTATTTCCATACAGCGCAGGAGAAATATAAAAGGTTCTTATGGGGGATTCATGGGGGTTTCACAAGTAGTTGGGGAATGTATAGCTCACACTCTATTAGATGATATTTCTAGTTGATAGGCAAAAAAACTGGTGACAGGTTCCCTTTAACCCCTTAAAAACATCAGTTACTTATTAAAATCTGTGAAAATGGGCTGTTTGCCCACTTTGATGCCAGTTCTGGTGCTCAGAACCCATTTGGGCCAGGCTGGAGGGACCTGGGTTTGATGCAGGGCATCACTATCTGTGTATTTTATGTATCAGATCAGTGGCCCAAAGTCATTTAACTCCTTAAAAACATCTGTTACTTATTCAAATGGCCAAAATTGACTGTCTGCCCACTTTGATGCTAGTTCTGATGCCCAGACCCCATTTAGGCCAGGCTGGAGATAACTGGTTTTGATATGGGGCTCCCTGTTCTATATGTCTGCAGTGTGAGATCAGTGGCCAAAGGCATATCTAGCAAGCTTTGCTCAGGATATTTTAATCCATCATCCATTTGTGTGCTGACTGCACGTGTGAACAGAATCATATCTAGCAAGCTTTGCTCAGGGTATTTTAATACATCACTCATGTGTTGCTTTTTTCCCCCTCTGTTTTTGGTTTCTGATTTAAAGTGTTCAAAGCTATTTTTTTTTCTTCCTCTTTCCCACTGTTTTATGGCCTTGTTCAGCATTGGTTCGTTACCCTGCATAGTAATGCCTGCTAGGGCCTTATGCTAATTGGTTAATTGCTGATTGTCATGATATTGTATGAAATATCATATAAGTTTAGTTTCTCTGCCAGCACATATAGGGTGGGCGTTGACCCCCCTTCACTCTGTGTTTAGTTTGCCTTGTCAATGTATGTGGGGAAGTTTTATTGAAGAAAGGTATTTACGACTGGCATAGCTGCAGTGGAAAGTTGTACTAGCTAAAACCGGTCTGATTCCCTTCTGTAAATGCAAGAAGTCCTTTGTTCCAGTCTTGTAAGATATTGGGCTAACGATTTAGGCTAGAAAAAGGAAAAATACATATTCTTTACGTTCATCGGCGGATCTGTCAACCGCTGTAAACATGAGCTTCTAACTCCATCAGGTAAAAAAGTAGGGATTTCTCTGTAATTATGCATCACAAATAGGACATATTTGATCTCATTAGAATGCCAATGTTAATACGAGATGAATGCTGGGTTTGTTATGACTATGACATGTTCTGTAGCGGAGTTACAGGTATTAGGCAAATTTAGGTTAAATTTAGTTAAACTGAAGAGGTAGGAGGGTCTGGAAAAACCAGCCCTTTCTGTGATGTCATCAGGTTGAGCTATAAGGCTGTCTGTCTGCTGGAGCCTATGTGAGTCTGACTTGCAGAGCTGTTCCTAACCAGAGTCCTCATGCACTGGGACATTTGGGGAGCTCCGCCCACCAGCATGGTTTTGCCTGATATGAACTGAGAACATGTGAGTTGTACCTTTTCTTATTTAATCCCTGTTTATGTTATAATTTACCTTGTACATATTTCAATTGTCTCATATTGTAACATCTTTTTATAGACACTGCCTTAATTCTAACGGAGTAAAATATATAAATTACTAGTTTTCGTTCTTCCTGCTCTAAAACATACCCTAAGTCTTCTGAAGGGAATTCCAATACTATTTTGGGTTAGCTTCGGACCCGTTTAATCAAAACTGGTTGCAGCATACATTTGTACAGTGCTTTTGGGTGTCGTTGTAGCGACTGCGGCGTTGATAATTATTGTTCCTGCCTGAGTGGGAGTAGTTAATCGCGTCGTTGCAGCGTGCCCAATAGCCAGTACATAGCAGGCAGCCTTTCTGGTGACTAATTACCCTAGGTGCAGTACCTAATCTGACCTGAGAGAGGGGCGCCAGAGAGCTGCAAGTTTCAAGTGGAACTGTAAGCGGGATATACATAAATCCCTGCAGTTCGTGGTATACTGCAGAGCAGTGGGATACCTAGAATAAGCCCCTGCTGTAAACTAAGAGGTCAATAGCCTTCTGTGTGTTTTTTCATCACATTGTGGAGTGTAGGGATAACTAAGATAAGCCCCCCTGCACATGTGATAGCCGTCTGTTGGCCTAAAGTCACCCCGACCCATGACGTGGGGGTGACGGTCACGGTGTGAATCGTGACACTGGTTGTGGCCATTTGGTTCCTGAAACTAGCAGTCATTTAATTTCATATATATATTTAGTCTGGCTGGGATAGCACGCGTGCGGGGTCGCGTGTGCAACAAATATTAAGTGCAACAGTATAAAGTGCTTGGCTGTTAGACAATGGCAGTTGGGCAAGAGACAGGTAAGGTGCATAAGTTTTCAAAAAATCATGCTTCTTGGTCAGTCATACTACGTTATGCATTGATCATATCAATCTGCTTCTTATTTGCTTTTACTTCTGCTTTCTTACAATTCGCCCACCCTTTAACACATTCTGGGCACTCTCTCTATATCCACCCCTCCCTTCTCCCCTCTCCCATGTATAACTCTGAGGCTCTACTGACATTTCTTACCCACTCCAAACCAGCCACTAGCGCCATGCATGTTATGCTGTGCTATCAGGCAACACAGTGTGCAGTAATCAGCGCACATACAGTGATATGGCAATAACCCAAAAACAATAGAACAAGCTCTGAGACGTGGAATCTCTGCAGACTGCAATACCTGAACCTATCCTCACACAACTAAAAGCAGCAGTGGATTGCGCCTAACACTACCTATGCAACTCGGCACTGCCTGAGGAGCTGACTAGCCTGAAGATAGAAATACAAGCCTGACTTGCCTCAGAGAAATACCCCAAAGGAATAGGCAGCCCCCCACATATAATGACTGTTAGCAAGATGAAAAGACAAAACGTAGGAATGAAATAGATTCAGCAAAGTGAGGCCCGATATTCTAGACAGAGCGAGGATAGCAAAGAGAACTATGCAGTCTACAAAAAACCCTAAAGCAGAACCACGCAAAGGGGGGCAAAAAGACCCACCGTGCCGAACTAACGGCACGGCGGTGCACCCTTTGCGTCTCAGAGCTTCCAGCAAAAGAGAATAGCACAGCTGGACAGAAAAAACGGAAACAAAAACAAAGTAACACTTACCTAGCAGAGCAGCAGGCCAAAGGAAAGATGCAGTAGCTCAGATCCAACACTGGAACATTGACAAGGAGCAAGGAAGACAGACTCAGGTGGAGTTAAATAGCAAGGCAGCCAACGAGCTCACCAAAACACCTGAGGGAGGAAGCCCAGAGGCTGCAATACCACTTGTGACCACAGGAGTGAATTCAGCCACAGAATTCACAACAGTACCCCCCCCTTGAGGAGGGGTCACCGAACCCTCACCAGAGCCCCCAGGCCTACCAGGATGAGCCGCATGAAAGGCACGAACAAGATCGGGAGCATGAACATCAGAGGCAAAAACCCAGGAATTATCCTCCTGAGCATAACCCTTCCATTTGACCAGATACTGGAGTTTCCGTCTAGAGACACGAGAATCCAAAATTTTCTCCACAATATACTCCAATTCCCCCTCCACCAAAACAGGGGCAGGAGGCTCCACAGATGGAACCACAGGTGCCACGTATCTTCTCAACAACGACCTATGGAATACATTATGTATGGAAAAGGAGTCTGGGAGGGTCAGACGAAAAGACACCGGATTGAGAATCTCAGAAATCCTATACGGACCAATAAAACGAGGTTTAAATTTAGGAGAGGAAACCTTCATAGGAATATGACGAGAAGATAACCAAACCAGATCCCCAACACGAAGTCGGGGACCCACACGGCGTCTACGATTAGCGAAAAGCTGAGCCTTCTCCTGGGACAAGGTCAAATTGTCCACTACCTGAGTCCAGATCTGCTGCAACCTGTCCACCACAGAATCCACACCAGGACAGTCCGAAGACTCAACCTGTCCTGAAGAGAAACAAGGATGGAACCCAGAATTGCAGAAAAATGGAGAGACCAAGGTAGCCGAGCTGGCCCGATTATTAAGGGCGAACTCAGCCAACGGCAAAAATGACACCCAATCATCCTGGTCAGCAGAAACAAAACATCTCAGATATGTTTCCAAGGTCTGATTGGTTCGTTCGGTCTGGCCATTAGTCTGAGGATGGAAGGCCGAGGAAAAAGATAGGTCAATGCCCATCCTACCACAAAAGGCTCGCCAGAACCTCGAGACAAACTGGGAACCTCTGTCAGAAACAATATTCTCAGGAATGCCATGCAAACGAACCACATGCTGGAAGAACAAAGGCACCAAATCAGAGGAGGAAGGCAATTTAACCAAGGGCACCAGATGGACCATTTTAGAAAAGCGATCACAGACCACCCAAATAACCGACATCTTTTGAGAAACGGGAAGGTCAGAAATGAAATCCATCGAAATATGTGTCCAAGGCCTCTTCGGGACCGGCAAGGGCAAAAGCAACCCACTGGCACGTGAACAGCAGGGCTTAGCCCTAGCACAAATCCCACAGGACTGCACAAAAGCACGCACATCCCGTGACAGAGATGGCCACCAGAAGGATCTAGCCACTAACTCTCTGGTACCAAACATTCCTGGATGACCAGCCAGCACCGAACAATGAAGTTCAGAGATAACTTTACTAGTCCACCTATCAGGGACGAACAGTTTCTCGGCCGGACAACGATCAGGTTTATTAGCCTGAAATTTCTGCAACACTCTCCGCAAATCAGGAGAGATAGCAGACACAATGACTCCTTCCTTGAGGATACTCGCCGGCTCAGATAACCCCGGAGAGTCGGGCACAAAACTCCTAGACAGAGCATCCGCCTTCACATTTTTAGAGCCCGGAAGGTACGAAATCACAAAATCAAAACGAGCAAAAAATAACGACCAACGGGCCTGTCTAGGATTCAAGCGCTTGGCAGACTCGAGATAAGTAAGATTCTTATGATCAGTCAATACCACCACGCGATGCTTAGCTCCCTCAAGCCAATGACGCCACTCCTCGAATGCCCACTTCATGGCCAGCAACTCTCGGTTGCCCACATCATAATTACGCTCAGCAGCAGAAAATTTCCTGGAAAAGAAAGCACATGGTTTCAACACTGAGCAACCAGAACCTCTCTGTGACAAAACCGCCCCTGCTCCAATCTCAGAAGCATCAACCTCGACCTGGAACGGAAGAGAAACATCTGGTTGACACAACACAGGGGCACAGCAAAAACGACGCTTCAACTCCTGAAAAGCTTCCACGGCAGCAGAAGACCAATTAACCAAATCAGCACCCTTCTTGGTCAAATCGGTCAATGGTCTGGCAATGCTAGAAAAATTACAGATGAAGCGACGATAAAAATTAGCAAAGCCCAGGAATTTCTGCAGACTTTTCAGAGATGTCGGCTGAGTCCAATCCTGGATGGCCTGGACCTTAACCGGATCCATCTCGATAGTAGAAGGGGAAAAGATGAACCCCAAAAATGAAACTTTCTGCACACCGAAGAGACACTTTGATCCCTTCACGAACAAGGAATTAGCACGCAGTACCTGGAAAACCATTCTGACTTGCTTTACATGAGACTCCCAATCATCAGAGAAGATCAAAATGTCATCCAAGTAAACAATCAGGAATTTATCCAGATACTCACGGAAAATGTCATGCATAAAAGACTGAAAAACAGATGGAGCATTGGCAAGTCCGAACGGCATCACCAGATACTCAAAATGACCCTCGGGCGTATTAAATGCCGTTTTCCATTCATCTCCCTGCCTGATTCTCACCAGATTATACGCACCACGAAGATCAATCTTAGTAAACCAACTAGCCCCCTTAATCCGAGCAAACAAGTCAGATATCAATGGCAAGGGATACTGAAACTTAACAGTGATCTTATTAAGAAGGCGGTAATCAATACACGGTCTTAGCGAACCATCCTTTTTGGCTACAAAAAAGAACCCTGCTCCCAATGGTGATGACGATGGGCGAATATGTCCCTTCTCCAGGGATTCATTCACATAACTGCGCATAGCGGTGTGTTCAGGCACGGACAAATTAAATAAACGACCCTTAGGGAATTTACTACCAGGAATCAAATTGATAGCACAATCACAATTCCTATGCGGAGGTAGGGCATCAGACTTGGGCTCTTCAAATACATCCTGAAAGTCAGACAAGAACTCTGGGATGTCAGAAGGAATGGATGACGAAATAGACAAAAATGGAACATCACCATGTACTCCCTGACAACCCCAGCTGGTTACCGACATAGAGTTCCAATCTAATACTGGATTATGGGTTTGTAGCCATGGCAACCCCAACACGACCACATCATGCAGATTATGCAGTACCAGAAAGCGAATAACTTCCTGATGTGCAGGAGCCATGCACATGGTCAGCTGGGCCCAGTACTGAGGCTTATTCTTGGCCAAAGGTGTAGCATCAATTCCTCTCAACGGAATAGGACACCGCAAAGGCTCCAAGAAAAATCCACAACGTTTAGCATAATCCAAATCCATCAGATTCAGGGCAGCGCCTGAATCCACAAACGCCATGACAGAATACGATGACAAAGAGCATATCAAGGTAATGGACAGAAGGAATTTGGACTGTACAGTACCAATGACGGCAGAGCTATTGAACCGCCTAGTGCGCTTAGGACAATTAGAAATAGCATGAGTGGAATCACCACAGTAGAAACACAGCCTGTTCAGACGTCTGTGTTCTTGCCGTTCAACTTTAGTCATAGTCCTGTCGCACTGCATAGGCTCAGGTTTACTCTCAGACAATACCGCCAGATGGTGCACAGATTTACGCTCGCGCAAGCGACGACCGATCTGAATGGCCAAGGACATAGACTCATTCAAACCAGCAGGCATAGGAAATCCCACCATGACATCCTTAAGAGCCTCAGAGAGACCCTTTCTGAACCAAGCCGCCAGTGCAGATTCATTCCACAGAGTGAGTACTGACCACTTTCTAAATTTCTGACAATATACTTCTACATCATCCTGACCCTGGCATAAAGCCAGCAAATTTTTCTCAGCCTGATCCACTGAATTAGGCTCATCGTAAAGCAATCCAAGCGCCTGGAAAAACGCATCAACATTACTCAATGCAGGGTCTCCTGGCGCAAGAGAAAACGCCCAGTCCTGTGGGTCGCCGCGCAAAAAAGAAATAATAATCAAAACCTGTTGAATAGGATTACCAGAAGAATGAGGTTTCAAGGCCAGAAATAGCTTACAATTATTTTTGAAGCTCAGGAACTTAGTTCTGTCACCAAAAAACAAATCAGGAATAGGAATTCTTGGTTCTAGCATAGATTTCTGATCAATTGTATCTTGAATCTTTTGTACATTTATAACGAGATTATCCATTGAGGAGCACAGAGCCTGAATATCCATGTCCACAGCTGTGTCCTGAAGCACTCTAATGTCTAGGGGAAAAAAAAAAAAAAAAAAACTGAAGACAGAGCTGAGGAAAAAAAATGATGTCAGGACTTCTTTTTTCCCTCTATTGAGAATCATTGGTTTGGCTCCTTGTACTGTTATGCTGTGCTATCAGGCAACACAGTGTGCAGTAATCAGCGCACATACAGTGATATGGCAATAACCCAAAAACAATAGAACAAGCTCTGAGACGTGGAATCTCTGCAGACTGCAATACCTGAACCTATCCTCACACAACTAAAAGCAGCAGTGGATTGCGCCTAACACTACCTATGCAACTCGGCACTGCCTGAGGAGCTGACTAGCCTGAAGATAGAAATACAAGCCTGACTTGCCTCAGAGAAATACCCCAAAGGAATAGGCAGCCCCCCACATATAATGACTGTTAGCAAGATGAAAAGACAAAACGTAGGAATGAAATAGATTCAGCAAAGTGAGGCCCGATATTCTAGACAGAGCGAGGATAGCAAAGAGAACTATGCAGTCTACAAAAAACCCTAAAGCAGAACCACGCAAAGGGGGGCAAAAAGACCCACCGTGCCGAACTAACGGCACGGCGGTGAACCCTTTGCATCTCAGAGCTTCCAGCAAAAGAGAATAGCACAGCTGGACAGAAAAAACGGAAACAAAAACAAAGTAACACTTATCTAGCAGAACAGCAGGCCAAAGGAAAGATGCAGTAGCTCAGATCCAACACTGGAACATTGACAAGGAGCAAGGAAGACAGACTCAGGTGGAGTTAAATAGCAAGGCAGCCAACGAGCTCACCAAAACACCTGAGGGAGGAAGCCCAGAGGCTGCAATACCACTTGTGACCACAGGAGTGAATTCAGCCACAGAATTCACAACACATGCAGCACTCAAAACATTCATACAAATTATCCCACCACCTGCTCTTTCTGTTTTTTCTCCTTCTACTAGTTGCAGGTGACATCTCCCCAAACTCTGGACCTCCCTCCACCAGCATAAATTACTCTCCTCCAGCTACATATAGAAACCCTGCTAATCTTATTAACATTCAGTGCATGCCTTCTCCTATTGCTTTCCACTGTGCTCTCTGGAATGCACGGTCTGTGTGTAACAAACTAACTTACATTCACGATCTTTTCCTTTCTAATCTAACCTTCTGGCTATTACAGAAACCTGGATCCAGCACTCAGACACCACCGCCTCTGCCGCTCTCTCGTTTGGTGGGCTGAAATTTTCACATACCACCAGACCGGAGAACAGACAGGGTGGAGGTGCTGGTTTACTCCTTTCATCACAATGTGCTTTCCAGGTCATCCCCCCAGTTCCCTCACTTACCTTTCCTTCCTTTGAAGTCCACACATCAGACTCTTTAAGCCCTTCTCCTTGCAGGTGGCGGTTGTTTATCGCCCTCCAGGCTCCTCCCGCCTGTTTCTAGACCACTTTGCCACCTGGCTTACTCACTTTCTATCCTGTGACATCCCTACCCTCATCATGAGAGACTTTAACATCCCCATCAATGATCCCCTCTCCCAATCTGCCTCTCATCTTCTCTCTCTAACTTCTTCATTCAACCTCTCACAGTTTACTAATTCTCCTACGCATGAGGACGGGAATACTCTGGACCTGGTTTTCTCCCGTCCTGGATCGCTGCACGACTTTACTAACTCCACTCTCCCACTCTCGGACCACAACCTTCTTTCCTTCTTTCAAGAATTGTCTCCTCACCCAGGACACCCCCACTTACCACATTTATCGGAATACACGTACCATTAACAGCCAGCAGCTTATGGACAACCTCCACACATATTTAGCCCCCATCTCCTCCCTCTCCTGTCCAGACTTAGCATTGTCACACTTCAATATTACACTGAAGAATGCCCTGGATGAAGCAGCACCTTCTACACGCAGAAAGACCCGACACAGACAACGGCAGCCCTGGCACACTATGCAAGCACGCTTTCTTTAGCGTTGCTCAAGGTGTGCAGAGCGGCAGTGGAGAAAATCTCTCTTAGCAGAAGACTTCATCCACTATAAGTTCATGCTCAAAACCTATAACTCTGTCCTTTCTCTGGCCAAACAATCCTACTTCACCACCCTCATCACCTCACTATCCAACAACCCAAAATGACTTTTTGAAACCTTAAACTCCCTCCTGAAACCTAAAGTACAGGCCCCCATCTCCAATCTCAGTGGTGAGGATCTGGCCACTTATTTCCTAGAAAAAATCAACCACATCCATCAGGATATCTCAGCCCAATCTCCTCAGTGCCTGGATCCCCTTCCCTGCCACACCTCAAGCTCATTAGACATCTTTGAGCCTGTTTCACAAGAAGTTTCCAAGCTCCTCACTTCTGCTCGGCCTACAAACTGCAATAGTGACCCCATTCCTTCACCTCTCCTGCAGTCTCTCTCACCAGTGGTCACCACTCACCTGACTAAAATATTTAACCTCTCTCTTTCTTCAGGTATCTTTCCCTCCTCATTTAAACATGCCACCATTACCCCTTTACTTAAAAAGCCATCCCTGGACCAGAACTGCACGGCTAACTACAGACCTGTCTCTAACCTTTCCTTCATCTCTAAACTCCTGGAACGCTTGGTCCACTCCCGTCAAGTCTGCTATCTCTCGGATAACTCTCTTCTTGACCCCTTACAATCTGGTTTCCGCTCTTTACACTCCACTGAAACTGCCCTCACTAAAGTCTCTAATGATCTAATAACAGCTAAATCCAAAGGTCATTGCTCTCTGCTGATTCTCCTGGACCTATCTGCCGCATTTGATACTGTGGATCACCAGCTCCTTCTCACTATGCTCCGCTCCTTAGGCCTCAAAGACACAGCACTCTCCTGGTTCTCCTCCTACCTCTCTGACCGCTCCTTCACTGTATTGTTTGCCGGCTCCTCTTCCTCTCCTCGTCCCCTTACTATTGGGGTTCCGCAGGGCTCAGTCCTGGGCCCCCTCCTTTTCTCTCTATACACTGCCCCTATTGGACAAACAATCAGCAGATTTGGGTTCCAGTACCATCTCTATGCTGACGACACCCAATTATACACTTCTTCCCCTGACATCACCCCCACTCTAATTCAAAATACCAAGGATTGTCTGTCTGCTGTCTCTAACATCATGTCCTCCCTCTATCTGAAACTAAATCTCTCCAAAACTGAACTACTTGTATTTCTCCCTTCTACTAACCTCACTCTACCCAACATCGAAATTACCCTGGAGGGTTCAACCATAACTCCCAAGCAGCATGCCCGCTGTCTTGGGGTCATATTCGACACCGAACTTTCCTTTACTCCCTATATCCGATCACTCACTTGCTCCTGTCACCTGCATCTTAAAAATATCTCCAGAATCCGACCTTTTCTCACCTTTGAAACTGCTAAGACTCTTACTGTCGCTCTTATTCATTCTCGTCTGGACTACTGCAACTCTCTTCTGATCGGTCTCCCTCTTTTCAAACTTTCTCCTCTCCAATCCATCTTGAATACGGCAGCCAGGGTCATATTTCTGTCCCGCTGCTTCACCGATGCCTCCATCTTGTGCCAGTCATTACACTGGCTACCCATTCGCTACAGGGTCCAGTATAAACTCATCTCTTTCACTCACAAAGCTCTCCACAGTCCTGCACCGCCTTATATCTCCTCTCTCATCTCCATCTATCGCCCTACACGTGCCCCCCGTTCTACAAATGACCTAAGACTAACATCCCCCGTAATCCGAACCTCGCACCTCTGTCTCCAAGACTTCTCTCGTGCTGCGCCAGCTCTCTGGAATGCACTTCTCCAGACGATCAGATACCTAGTCCCGACCTATTCAAGCGCGCTTTAAAAACCCATCTCTTCAAACAAGCCTACCACATCAACTACTCAGTAAACTAACTTTGCCCTTTTCCCTCCTTCCAAATATTATTCTGAATCTGCACCCTACTATTTATCTGTCTCCACACCCTCCATGCCCACGATAACTGCATTCGATACTTGACTATTGCGCTTAAACACACGGGCTGATGACCGGATCATGCAGCTTTATATGAAAATCCCTATTTATTATAATTGCCAGACCTGAAATAACAAGCACTTTTCACCTATTGTGTCCCCCCATTTCCTTGTAGATTGTAAGCTTGCGAGCAGGGACCTCACCCCTAATGTCACTGTTTAAATTGTCTTAACTTGTACTGAATTTATTGTCTGTACATGTCCCCGCTTATTGTAAAGTGCTGCGGAATATGTTGGCGCTATATAAATAAAAATTATTATTATTTAACCCTTTCTTCAGCACTCTTTGGTGCCCACTTTGATGCCCATTTTTGTGCCAGTTTTGTTTTGGTAGCCGTTTTTAAGTGTATTCACATCAGGGCTCCTCGTTGCATTGTGTTTTATTATTGTGATGATTATTTTTTGTTGTTAAACCTATAAAAACCAGAAAAGAAAAAAATTGCCGAATAAGAAACCGACGAATAAGAAACCAACTTCAGCTCCGAATAAGAAACTGAAGGAACCAACTTCAGCCTGGTAGTAAAATCTGCCCCATGGAGGGTTCATAGTATAATCCTGTCCTATGGGGTCCTATGCCATGCTCTTCAATGCCTGCCTTGCTTTTAGTGAGATGATCTTTCAGGGATGACTCCACCCTCTTGTCCTGGGGCCAATCATCCAGGGTGCTCCCAGTGACGTCAGCAGCCTGTGAAGTACTGTGCTGTGTCCTCCCCAGATGAGGTCAGTGCTGTGCTATGTGTGAGCAGAGAGCGACCATGAGTGGCCTGTGCACCCTGCAGCAGCTCCAGCCAGAGTCCGAGCCGGTCAGTCATCATGTCTATAGATATACATGTAGATAGACGTCTAGATATACATGCCTCCCTCTCGGTAAATAGCTGGGAGCTGTATAGAGGGGATTGTTTCTATGTTCTCTGTCTTTGTATGTCATAGTGGGGGTTGTTACTTTGGATGGCTGTGTTACTCTGGGAGGCAATGTTAGGGCTCATTCACTCTTGTATTTTACAGCTTCATATAGTTTTAGTAATTTGATAAAACGTTGCCAATGATTTTCTAACATTACCATGCCATTGTTTTTCAATCCACGACATGTGATAATGGCTCCCTATGGTATTGCTTGTCACCCCCACAAAAGTCAATGACCTTGAATTTCATTATAGTGGCTATTTCCGCAATGTGCGAACAGGAAAGTAACCCTAAAAGACTAGAAGTCGAACAAATCCAACTCAGTGCGGGTGTACTTTTAATATACGTGTGAGTGAGCCCTTACACAGCATTTTGGTGGGAGTCGTTACATTGTATTGGAATGTATGGCTGTACCGATAGTCCTGGGGGAAGACCACTTAGGTGGCCTCTCAGTCCATGGACCTGCCCAGACCTCAGCCTCATATCTACCCTCAGGAATATCAGCTTTTCTGTAGGGAAAAGCAAAAGATGAACTCCTGCAGGCCTGCTCGGCTATCTGGAGTCCTGCTCTCTTACACAATGCTGCCATAAATGATTCATCAGCTTTTACAGTAGTAGAAGACTTATTGCTGATCACTCACCCTAGTCCGATTACAGGGCTACATCCACCTTCCAGTCAGTATGAGTTCAGTGTAAATTACACAGTCATTCTCCAGCTGCGAATGGTCACTGTGTGCCTCATGGATGATCACCACTGGCCACTCACCTATTAAGCTATGAGCTCACTGGGAAAGCGCTGTGGAGTCGCTGAGTAAAGGGTGTTGTTATGAGGCGGGTCACTGAATGTTCAGCAAGTGCCTGTAATTCCACTCACATAAGTGGTTGTGGTGAACGATCACTCTTTTACTCCTAGGACAGTGTAAAAACGCTGCGCTTGACCCTACGTGAGGACAAGTCTCCTGACAGGACAGACACCACTAAAGTGAAGGTGAGCCCGCGACTACAAGACCCCTTTTCCCCCCTCCTGCCGATACCATATTGCGATCTGTTGGCACTTACCAGCCAGCAAATATCACTGCACAGCTAGTTAGATCGGTACAACCCTACGGGAATAGAATGATGGCCGCTCAGGGTGGCTGTCACCTACTTTTTTCAGCCTGCCTAGATTGTCCCGCAGACATGGCGTCATTTTCTGCTGATGTTATGATGCAAATTCCTCGTATTGACATCTGACACCCTCACATATTCATCCGAAAGGAAGCAAACTGTACCCCCTGATATCAATGACATGGATCTATATTGACCCCCTTGGTGTTAACAGCTGTCACTAATTTTTCCTTGTTGTCCACAGCCAGTGGGACGTGCCTTCGCCCTCATTTCCTCCCGCCCCCTACGAGGATCCCAACCCCTCAATTCGGAACTGATAAAATCCAAAGATGGAGATGAAGAGATTATTAAAGTACGAGACTTCCCATTTAGAAGGTTTGGTTATTTCCTCCTAGTGTGTCAGCTCCAGGGAATGTACAGACAGGTGGAGGCCACTTTATGTCACTGAGGAATGTGATCTATATGGATGAAGATTACTGACTACTTATGTGATGAATGGAGTAGAAGATAATTATAGCGGCATTGATCCCACAGATATTCTACCACGCAGACATATGTCCTCTCCCTGTTATTGTGGTGGAGCTGGGGACAGAATAATTGAGGCATAGGTGTGTCCTGTAAACACATAAAGCTTGTTTGCAGTGGTATTAGTGTTTCGCCACTGCCCTCCATTTACATATCAATAGTTACAACTGCTCATACTGGGGAAGAGAGAAGAGCAGTAATGGAAAGCAAGCATATTATTGTCAGGCCAACCTTGCTCTCTTCATGGCAGAAATGAGAGTGATCCTAGCACAGAAGTATGCATGGTGTTTAGAGTAGTCTGTGTCTGTCAGCCTTCAGTAATCAGTATAGATTATAGCTGGGTGTCCTCCTCTCCAGGTATATCTCAAAGCCAAAGCGGAGAACAAGAAAAAGCATGAGTGGAACGTCAGCCAGCTAAGGAACGAGGTGCGGCAGATCCAGGAGGTGAGCAAGGAAATAATTACTGACATCCTCACTAGCAAGGCTCAAGAAAGGATTATTGATTTTGATGCCACCATAGTTTGCAAACTTAATGTATGTAGCAGTATGTTTGCTTAGTCCTTGATTGTCAGGTTTTCTGCATGTCTTACTAGGGAGCTGAAAAAGGCTGCCCACCTGCAATGTCATAGCCATAGCCGTGCATGGCTGTGTATACCCACACTAAAGTGCATAATCCTGCCATAATGACCACTTGGAGCTCCGGGTTAATTTCCGACCTCTGCTCCTGTTCTGTGCATGAACGCTCTTCTTCCTGCTTGCTCTGCTGTAATGGTATTACAAGCCATGACTTATTATTGTCAGGTGAAATTACAAAGAATGGTTTGTTGTGAGCTCAGTATGGATGGTTGGGATATTCTTCATACAAACCCTGATCATAGAGTAATGTCTTCTCCTCTAGGCTCGCACCTCCTTGACTCTTCTAAGAAAAGACCTTGATGCCTCCAAGCATGAGGTTCACCAATCCGACAAGGTAAACTCTAGATTTTCACAGGACACCCTGCAGAACATTTGGACAGTGTTCTTATGACTTGTCTTGCTGTGTAGGGTGATCTGATGGGAAGGCAGAATGGCGATGGACTTAGTAATACACTGTGGTCACACACAGCGGCTCATGAAGAGGTGAGCAGAGAAGGCTGTAGTGCCCCAATGAGCAACTTTTCCATTTTAGTTAATAATAATTAATTATTTGTATTTTGTGACTTTAGGAATTTCCACTAGATAATGGCAAGAACATGAGGGAGACGGCACAGAGGTTGTATGCCAGACTTCAGGAAACGGAGAGACGGCACCAGGCAGACCGCAAGATGTATGAGGTCAGACTTAGAATGTGTCTAGAACAAGGCTATATTATCTAAAAGAAACTTTTCAAAAATGTAGATGTTTTGAATTTTTAGGAAAAACTAACACAATGGCAACAGGAGGCTGAGCAGAGCCAGCGAGCACGTATAGAGGCGCAGGGAGTAGCTGCTGGGCGGCAGAAAGAGGTAGATGAGCTGAAGAGGCTGATGTCCAACATGGAGAAGGTAACAGCTGTTAACTAAATTCCACTTTATTTATTGACCTATTTTTGAAAGATATGTGGTGGTGGATTTGTATGATCTGGACCCCCCCAATTCTCAGGATAACATGGCCACAGTTGTCAGTAAAGCTCATAAAACATTTATATTCCATAAACATGTGGTTGTAAGGATCCTGGAGTAATGTGCACTGTCTCGGAAAGACCAGATTCATCAATGTTTCAGGGTTTTTTTTCCACTTACAGGAACACCAGCAGCTGCTTCAGACAGTAAAACATAATGAGCAGGAGTTGGATAAAATGAGAGAACAGAATCAGCAAGAGGGACCCATGCAGGAGAGGTGAGAGGAGGCCTGTGAATGGGGTGTACTGATCTCTCAACAGCTGTGCCATGCATACAACAGAGATCCTATAGCTAATTCAAGAATCCCCACATCGTTTATATATCAGCATGCTTTGGCGCTTCAAGCCCTCTTCCCATATCCATTTTCAGAGTGGGAAAGAAGTGAAGGCTGCCCGTACCCTTAAAGAGCCCAAATGACTACCCCCTTCTATTGGGTCCCCAGAGCTGTCCATGAACTCCCTCTACAGTCCAGTCGGCACTGGACAGCACCCTATGGTGCCGACTTTAGTGATCTTTCTTTGTTGTCTTCTAGATGTCAAGAACTGGAGAAGACGGTGTCTACTCTGAAAGAGAAAATTCATCACCTCAATGACATGCTAAAAAGCCAACAGCGTAAAGTGCGTCAGATGATTGAGCAGGTAACTGCAGAGGATTCTGGGATGGTTTCATTTCAGAAAGGAGATGACCAAGTCAGACATCTTCTACATATTTCACACTGTGGCCAGAGAATTTCATCTCCTTGTGATATTTTATATCTTCAGCTCCAGAATTCCAGGACAGCCACACAAGAAAAAGACTTGCTGATTCAAGAACTGCAGGAGAAAGTGTCATGGCTGCAGGCAGAGGTGAGACTGGAGTGTGTGATATACACATTTAGTTCTGAAGCTTTTACACCAGCCTAATATCACGTTCTCAATCATTATGTGACTGCACAAGTCGTGAGAATTTGGGCATCATTGAATGAATGTTGGAGTTAACCCCTCGTGGAAATCTGTCGTAACCAGGTGAGATAGCAGAAAGAGGTGTGATCTGAACAGCCGTGTAAATTACAGCATCAATATTCTAAATGTATTTTCACATGTGAAGAAGCCCTTGATCTGTCTTGTTTGCCCCGCAGCCACTAGTTCTTTTCTCCCACCCTGGCAGCCATGTGGCCAGTGATTCTCTTGAATGTCCAGGCTATGTGCACACGCTGCAGATCGGCAGCGGATTTGACGCAACAATTTTCCATGAGTTTACAGTACCATGTAAACCTATAGAAAACAAAATCGGTTTACATTCCGCAGCATGTCAATTCTTTGTGCAGATTCTGCAGCGGTTTACACTTGCTCCATAATAGGAATCCGCAGGTGTAAAAATGCAGGCGAAATCCGCACAAAAACTGCTGTAATTCTGCGGTAAATCCGCAGTGCGGTTTACGTGTGGGTTTACCAAAATCAGTGAGGAAAAATCCGTACACCTTTCCGCAGCATGTGCACATAGCCTCAAGTTCATGATCTTTTACTGTATCCAACTTGGAGCTGGTCATCTTTTGTTATTGACTTGTCTTTATTTTGTTAGTTTTTAATGTCTCAATGTCACATTTCTGTAATTTTACAACTCAAGGAATCAATACCTTTTTGGTCTAGCTTTCACATTAATCAAAAATAACCTCTAATCTGAGAGGGACCAGGTCTAACGTACCGGTTTGCCCCGCCAGGTGTTGTCGGAGGAGAAAAGGTTAGGACATGCTGAAGTTCACCACTCAATACACTTATTCCACATGAAAAATAGGCCAAAGCCATAAGCATTCACTAGTAAGAACGCATATTGTACATTACATTACTGAGTATGCATGTGTGAGGACCATTCTGGAGAGAACTGCGGGACAAAATAACCTGGGCCTGGAAGCCATCTGTACATTATGTCAGTCTCTTCTCTGATAATACTAGTACTGATATCAGTCACATATCTTCAGTGATAACCTTCTATATATGTAACAAATCAAATTTCAAGGGGCTCGGAGGTTTCTGTAGTTCCTATCAATCAATCAATCAATCAATGCAATGAATCCCTGAAATGGGTAATAGAAGAGAACATTAGATTGTCTTCTCTACTCTGGAGTCTTTGTACTGTCGTCAAACTTTCTTCCTACTTGTATTACTCATAGTCTCAAGGTGACCTCATTTCATTATTTGTTTTTGTTTTCCAGAACCTTGAACTACAGGATAAACTGGAACACTTTCTATCCTCTCAACCAGGACACACGTCTTATCTGCCAAAGAATTACTCCAGACCCAACCTCCAGAATGTGTAGGTTCCTACTGCTGATTCCAGTAGCAGTACAGACCAGCTGTACTATGACTCAGATGGTCTGCTTGCTTTATGTCCATTAATATGAGCTCTTTTTTTCTGCAGCAAACGAGGGTACATCCCTGCTGGCTCTGGAAGGCCATTACCTCTGATCAAGCTGGTAGAGACCTGAAATGTGGTATTAAGCTAGCACCAGCCCAATATCTTCCAGTCGACACCTAGACGAGTACAGGTGGAAGTCCAGTTTTCCAGTTGCTTTTTCTTATGCTTCTGCAGTAGACCATCCATCTTCCAGTGCATCCTTGTATAAGAAATTAATACCACCTACATTTAACCTGGATAGAGAGGGATGGCAGGAAAGGGGGGAGGTGGGGGGGCTTTAATACACTCATGGATGCTATAAAACAACCTATGCATAACCTCTATCAATTGAAATGGAAAATAGACAGAATTAATTTTAACAGAGAACTGTGTGGGCCATCATGCAGTAAGACACGACTAAACTATGCAGCGCTGAGAAGATTGTGCCTTTTACTTGTCACCTGAACCAAAGTTGGAGCACCAAGCTGCTGTTACCCAACATGACTTCCCCGACACACCACCTGCTAATATTAGGGCACCGACATCCCTGCTGGCAGGACACACATTAACTACTTCTATCCAGGGTGGATCAGAATGGACTAATAAGCCCCAGGGAATTTGCTTTCTGCCAAGTGTCTCATGTAGGTGCTATATAACCCTACACAGCTTGTGTGTGACCAGTAGTGTATATTACACTCAGGATCTTGGCACCGCCTTGGGGTACAAATCAGCATCCACACAGAACGGACATGAATGTCGTATACATGAAGAAACTGCAAAGAACGCTGATCCAGGAAGCCTTCAAATCTTACACAAGCTCCTTCAATTGGCCTGGGTGGGAATCCAGTAGTGGACCCCTTGTCCATAGGATATGCTAAGATCATAAAAACACTGATGTGGTCAAAGCAATATACAGTCTGTTCAGGCTGCAGCTACGGATGTGCAGAGCTGTGTAGTGACAGGTACGTGTATCACACAAGTGACCTCCAAAGCCCTACAAACCTGTAATCCACACACTAAGGGCTAGAGGCTGAGCCTTGTGTGTACTATTGTTGAGCATTGATGGTAGGGGTTGAACTCCTGTGTAGGGTGTCTTCCTTGCCTGTATTTATGTCTGTGTGCTGTATTAGAACTGAAGGTGTAGATACATAAGTGACATGTTGAATAAATTATGTTATTTAAGGCTTATGGAGTCTCCTGTCTGCACAGATGACATGTACTTACAAGATGGAATGACGGAAGGCCATGTTCCCCCAAGTTTCGTCTGCATTACACACCCTGTGTAATTGTAGTCACACACCCACACACGCTCCTTTCCAAACCTCAACTTGGGTTTTGAGGACACAGCCAGACTGTGAAAATAATGTCTGTGTGACAAATACCTGGCTGGGAAGATTTGGGTCACAATGTAATCTAGCAGAGGATTTATTATAGGACACTCCCTTTTACTCAGCATTATTGGGGGCACTAGGAAAATGTGTAGTGTGATGGTTAGCTAAGAATGTGAATGTGGTCTGCTGACAGCTGTGACAGGGAATGAGAACAGCTTCATTTGGGTCAGACCTGGAGTTTACAAATTCTTGTTTCAGCAATTCTCTAAACATTTCAGCAGTCTCTATGGAAATGGAGCTGCGTGTTTTTATTTTTCAGGGCAGTGTTGGGAACTAAACGTTTAGAGGTGCTGTAAATCCCTCTGGGCAAGGCGTGGGATCATGAATAGCTGGGCAGGGTGCTGCTGATGACTGCTTATGTGTCTAACTTTTATGAGCTTATGCCTCCATCAGCTGGTCATCAGAGGCATAACACCACACAAAAGAAAGTGTCCAATAGATCCTTCCAGAACCAGTAACAAAAAGGTTTATACTAAACATTGCCAGAAAACCAAGGGTGTACCTTATTCTCATTCTTCATCAGCAGGGCTAATGCCTAACATTGATTATATATAAAAAGTGAAGAGCCACATTTCTTCCACCAAAGAAACGGAAATTTTAAGTTGTGGGCTGTCCAATCACATGAATGGGGTGCACACAGACACAAAAAGCTATATGTAAAGCGCTGTGGAATATGTTAGCGCTATATAAAAATAAAGATTATTATTATATGATATCCAACACTTGTAAACAGTATAACTGAGCGCATGTCGGAAAACGTTCTTCCAAAGTCCCTGAATTAGTAAATCTTGCTCGGGCATTGTTGCGCCTCCCTTTTAAGGGAACCTGTCACCCGTTTTGGCCAATATAAGTTACGACCATCACCTCTCAGGGCTTATATCCAGCATTCTATAATGCTGTATATCTGCCCCTAGCCCGACCTGTAAGACAAGAAAAATAACTTACCTTTGTGTGGAGGACACGTCCCTGTGCAGGTGTACTTCTCTGCCCTGTTGAGGGCAGAGCAAAGTACTGCAGTGCACAGGTGACGAGGCTCTTTGACCTTCCTCGGCACCTGCGCAATGTGGTACTTTTTTTTTTTTTATTTAATAGGTTTTTATTAAAGTCGAATATGAACAATACAATTTATGCATTTTTCCATTATTTTACAAAATTTTTATATTTTCCAAATCCCCAACAATCCCGACAAAACCCGAACCTCCCTCTCCCCTGACAGCTCATACCCATTTATACTTTTGTTACCAGTATTGATGGTTCTTTGAGCCATTTGACTCACTTATGTCCGCTTGTTCCTTTAGCACTCTCTTCCTTTCAGAGGCCCTCATCCTCCCATTTCCCATAACTACTCATCCTAGCTCGAGCCACGGAGACCACATTTTGTCAAACGTTTCTATTTTCCCACGTCTTTTGTAGACCCCCTTTTCCAAATTAAGACCATGTTTAACATATTTCAGAAATTCACCCCTTGTAGGCGGTTCCTCCTTGATCCAGTTCCTTGCTATTATCTTCCTTGCCATATATAATAGCCTAGCTATTGCTATCTTCCAGGTGTTGTCCACTCTAATTTCCTCTACATGTCCCAGTATACACACTATCGGATCTCTCGGCACTCTGCATTTATACGCCCCTTCCACACGGCTCATTACCACCAACCAGAAAGCAACCAGTCTTGGACATGTCCACATCATGTGGTATATTCCTGCATTCTCAGTCTTACATCTCGGGCATTCAGAGTCAGCACGCAACCCCGCTCTGCACAACACTTCCGGTGATTTATAGACTCTGTGCAAGATGTACAGCTGCGATAGTCTATACGGCTCGCTCAGTGACACTCGTGGAACCCACTCCAACACCGACTCCTAGGTTTCATCCTCCATTGGGCCTAAATCTCTTTCCCATTTCGCTCTCGCTTTTAGGGGGAAGTCTAGCAAATATGCATGTAGAAGGTCCTTATAAAGGGTGGTAATAACTCCCCTTGTGGATCCTTCCCCACACACGTATTCCAGAACTATGTCCTCCTGGATCTCAATACCACCGCCCTTGTTTTGAGCTTTAAAAGCATGTTTCATCTGAGCATATTGATACTCCCCAGTCGGTCTCAATCCAAACTCCCCTTGCAGCTGCAAAAAGGACTTTAATCCTCGTTGTTGAACTATCTGAGCCACCAAGTGGATTCCTTTGGCCTGCCACTCCGCCAGCACTCCAAGGGCCGCAAACTCAACCAAATTATTATTAAGCCATATCGGTGTAAATTTAGTCAGCCCCGTAACCCCCCGAATCTGTCGCAGTCTGGTCCATAATTTATGTATCAAAAACATAGTTGGGTATAATTTCCCCAATACTTTCAAGGTGCCATCCTCCAGACACTGCGCCACCGGTCGTCGGTCCGTCACCCTCTCCATCAAGTGCTGTACCGCACTGGCAGACGCCTCCCGCGCCCAGCCCTTCAAATGCTGGCTCTGGGCTGCAAGAAAATATAACTCAGGATTGGGTAAAGCCAATCCTCCATCTTCCTTGGGTCGCTGAAGCGTCTCCAGGCGAATACGTGGGTACCGCCTCCCCCATATCAGACTTCTAAAAAGAGCACTAATCTGCCGGAATTTCCCACGTGGAATCCAAACTGGCGCATTATGTAGGACGTAAAGTAATTTGGGCATCAGAACCATTTTAATGAGATTAACCCTACCCACCACCGATAGGTGCAATTTATTCCACGCATCCACTTTTGTTTAAGGGCGCCCATGAGAGGTGTCAAATTCCTATACAAAAACTCTGTAACTGGCATCGAGATCCATATTCCCAGGTATTTGAAAAGGGATGCCACCTTAAGCCGCCCCTCTCCCAATGGCTCACTTCTGCTCTCCTCCACCCCATCCACCTCAAAGAGGACCGATTTATCCCAATTTATCCTCAATCCCGACAAATCTCCAAATTTCCCAATGATCTCGATAGCCCCATTCAAGGCTTCATCCGGGTCCGCCAGGAACAGTAAGATGTCATCTGCATATAACGCGATCTTCTCAACACTCCCATATCTGAACCCAGGGACCTCATCCGATTGTCGTATCTTGGCGGCCAGTGGCTCCACAGCTAAGGCAAACAGAAGGGGCGACAGTGGGCAACCCTGCCTCGTACCTCTGGCCAACTTTATAGGCTGAGAGAGTTCCCCATTCACTCTAATTCTAGCTGTTGGTAGTGAATATAACAGTTGAGTCCACGCCACAAATTGCGGACCAATACCCATACACTTCAACACCCGCCAGAGATATCCCCACTCCACACTGTCAAACGCCTTATGGGCATCCAAGGACGCAATAACCCTTCGGCCACAGTTGTCAGACTTCAGCTGCAGGTTCATATGCAGCCTCCGCAGATTAACCGCTGTAGACCTGTCAGGCATAAAACCAGACTGATCCGGATGTACAAGGTTAGCAATGACGCTGGACAAACGGGTAGCTAACACCTTGGCCAAGAGCTTGACATCGATGGTTAACAGAGAGATTGGTCGATATGACTCAGGCTTCCCCAGATCCTTATCCTCCTTCGGAATAACCACTATAGTGGCCTCCCTCATAGATGCTGGGAGATACCCTTGGCGTCCAGCCTCCTCCAGTACCAACTTTAATCTAGGAATCAGCACTTCCTCCAAACTTTTATAGATTTCAGCTGGTAACCCATCGACCCCAGGTGCCTTCCCATTGGCCATAGACTTCAGCGCCCGACTCAGTTCCTCCTCGGTGATAGGGGCATCTAGGCTCACCCTATCCTCCTTACTCCATTTCGGAAGACCCAGACTCTCAAGGAAAGTCTCCGTATCTCCGGCTGACTCATTGACCCTGGAGGAATATAAGTCCGCGTAGAAGTCCGCAAAGACCTTTATAATTTCAGGTGTTTCAAATACCCTGCTCCCCCCATCCGAAACCAACGAGTGCACATACGAGGTACTACGCTGAGCCGCGACTACCACCGATAGCATGTGACCCACTGTTTCTCCCTCCTGAAAATAAGCCACCCTCTGAAACTCCCGCTACCTTTCAGCTTTTCCCAGCAGAATCTTTTCCATACAATTTTGCGCTATTCTCAGCCTTTTCTCTGCTTCGGAAGTCCCCAGCACTACCATCTCGTCCTCTGCGGCTTTCAGCTCCTCCATCGCCACCCTCTCCGCCTCCCTTGTCCTCCTCTTACACCTACTAATGTCTCTAAATAGTAACCCTCTCAGGAACGCTTTCATTGCATCCCAAACAGTTAGAGCATGTGCACTCCCATCATTTAAAGCAAAGAATTCCATCACCTCCTTCCCTATACCGTCCAAGTCAATACTCTGTAACCAGTTAGGATGGATCTTCCATTCTCTCCCACTTGCGGTCCGTGTCCCCAACAACCTAACCTCCACCTCAATTGGACTGTGATCCGAAAGGGCCCTCGACAGATAACGCACCTCTCCCACCATTGTGTCCAACAGGCGGTTACCCAGCGCCATATCAATTCTGGATAGCGTAGCATGAGCCGGCGAGTAGCACGAGTACCCTCTCTCCCCAACATGTCTAACTCTCCATAGATCAATCATGCCTATTTCACGCACATAGGTACCAAATGTTGTAGTGTGCCCCTCCGACCTGTTCTGGGTGTTCTTATTTTTATCCCAAAAGTCGTCACAGATATTGTTCAAATCCCCAATAATTAAGAGTGGTAGTGGTTCCCATCGTTCCACCTTCTCCAACACCTCCCTGATCTTCTTACTTGCATATGGAGGTGGAATATACATTGCCGCAACACACAATCTCACTCCATACAATATACATTGTATCACCACATACTGACCCTCAGCATCCACGCATACTTTCACCTCTTCATACTGCACTCCCATCGGCACCAACACTGACACCCCTCTTGAGTACGTCGAAAAGGTAGAATGATACCCTTTCTGTATCCACCGTCTGTTCAGTACATCCACTTTCTCCTGTATCAAGTGCGTCTCTAACAAGCATATCATAGAAGCCCGCTGATCCTTCGCATACTGCAAGCTCGCAGCTCTTCTTGACTTATCCGCCAGACCTCTCACATTCCAACTCAATATCTTAAAGCGGTCCCCTATTATGTGACTCATCATCTTTAATTATGTCGTTACTCCCGATTCTGAGCTGTCTAACTTCCCTCCCCACCCTTACCCCACCCCCCCCTCCCCCACACCCCCCAATACTATACATTCTGCCTCTTATCAAGAGTGGGGCACCATCACCCATTGCGAACACTCTTGTTAGCGTAACCTTCTCCTTCCGCCTCCCGCTACCGTTTATAACAGAATTCGGCGCAAGTCTTAGAAGAACAATATAATTCAACCTGTATTACATTACAACTACAAGAAACTAAATAAACTTTAGTACGCTGCACACCCTTCCTCCCTCGTACTTCTCCGCCGTATAAGCACTCCCAGTGCATTCCCTGAATAATACCCAACCTGCACATTTCAATTATCAATGTACTGTCAGTCAAACTCTTTTTCTCCTTTTTGAAAGAATTAAAATACCTCCCGACTAACCCACCCCACATTTTCAATCTCCTTTCCCTTTAAGCTTTTTAGCGTTAAGATCTATCCACTGGGTAGCGTCCTCCGGCGTCTGGAAAAAATGAATCTTATCCAACGCTACCACTCTCAGTCGTGCCGGAAACATCATGGAGTACTGCACTCCCAGTTCTCTCAGCCGTCTCTTGATACCCGTGAACATCATCCGTTGTTTCTGTACCAGGGCAGAATAGTCAGGGTAAATAGCAATTCTTTGACCTCCAATTGTCAGATCCGTCATGTCTCTAGCCTTCCTCAGGATAATGTCTCTGTCTCTGTAGTTTAGGATTTTGGCAAGCATGGTACGGGGACTTGCTCCAGGGACAGGTGGTTTCGGTGGGACCCTGTGGGCTCTTTCTACCGCAAATACTTTTGTCAGTGCTGCATCACCAAAAGTCTCAAGGAGCCAGCTTTCAATATACTCCGTGGGATTCCTCCCCTCAGTTTTTTCAGGGATACCCACTATATGAATGTTATTTCTTCTGGACCTATTCTCCAGATCCTCATTTTTTGCAGCCAGCTCCGATATTGCCTGAGTAAACTTCCTCTCCGCTTTCTGCAGCTGCACTATATGGTCTTCTGCAGTGCTCACTCTTTCCTCCACAGCCCCCACACGTTTGTCAATCTTCTGCAGGGCTGCATTTATCTGGGCTGTAGCCCCCTTGACCTCCTGTATCTGCTGGGTCAGGGATTGTTTGCATGATGATACCAGTGCAAAGACATCTCTAAGGGTGGGCTCTGCTCCTGACTCCTTATCTTCAGGTCCCCCTACTACCACCGCCATGTCACCATCCCTGCTCCTCTGTTGTACCTCCTGCTCCTCTGCTGGGCTTTCCTCCTCTCCTTCTGTGTCTGTGTCTGCTCCGGCATCCTCCTCTGCTTTTCCTGTGTTCATTGCGGCCTCCACTCTAGCAAACTGCTGGAGCTTTGCCGCCGCCGCCATTCTCTTCTGGCATGCCGCGTTGTCCTTCTCCGCCTTCTCTCTGGCGTCGGCGCCATCTTGGCTGATCCCAGCCTCGCCGGCTCCTGCATCTCTTTGCCTCCTCCTGGTCATATTTATTGACCTCGGGGCCGCCTCTATACACCGCCGCACTCCCGTGACTCTCCTGCAGCCGGTAAGCGCCTTGAATCGCCGCTCAGCTGCGGCTTATAAGGATAATGTCAGCGTTAGCGCTCTATCACCCGTCCGCTCACATGGACGTTCAGGCCACGCCCCCGCAATGTGGTACTTTGCTAGGCACTCAACAGGGCAGAGAAGTACACCTGCAGGAGTCTGTGTGGATGATGAAGGGATGCATCATCCCCACAAAGCAAGCAGGAGGACGGCATCACAAGAAGATGGGAGGCGCCTGACCAAGAAGTGTGACACCCATCGGACCGAACCGCCCCGCAGGTGAGTTTAATAAGTTATTTTCTTCTCTTACAGGTGGGGTTGAGGGCCGATATACAACATTATAGAATGCTGTATATCAGCCCTGAAAGGGGGTGGCCGTAACTTAAGTCTGCCAAACCTGGTGCCAGGTTCCCTTTAAGAGTACTCCATCTCTAGCACACATCTGTTACTTCCTTACATCTACCACTGAAACAGTCAACCCACTGACATCATGCAAGAATTTCTGATATGGTTCGTAGAAGGGGCCTCATCATCCCCCACACTTTCTACCCATGATAGAACATTGATGTGATATAAAAGCCACAGACGCTGGAAGAAGGACCTGAAGCCTCACAGAAACCTCTCACTTCAATTACCTCAGTCACAGAATAACTTCTTCAGAAGCTGATGCCACCTGCCCAGAACTAATGTTCCTCACTGTATCCTCTAGGCTACGTTCACATTTGTGTTGTTGGGCGCAGCGTCGTCGACGCAACCAACGCATATACACAACGCTGCGTTTTGTGACGCATGCGTTGACATAAACTAGTAATGTTCACGAATTTTGGCACAGGGAAAACGCTACAAGTAGCGTCGTCCACACCCTGTCTGGTGCGTCAAATTGACGCATGCGTCGTAAAACGCAATACAATGCATACCGGCGCATGTCCATGCGCCCCCCATGTTAAAGATAGGGGCGCATGATGCATGCGTCGGTATGCGTCGACAACGCTGCGCCCAACAAAGCAAATGTGAACGTAGCCTAACACACTCCTCTAGATGGCAGAGAACACCCAGCCTCCCTTTGTTGCACTCCCTTAAACAACACGATATCACACAAGCACACGATTTCCAATTTTTTTTTTATTAGTATTCATATAATAATACAATGTGCACGAAGGTGCCACTCATCTTCCAACACTGCTGTATTAGTTCTGCACGTATGACAGGAAAGGTGTTGTATATCACAGCTCAAGTGAAAATCATTACTGAGAACTAGAATGGAAAGTAATACACAACGAATGGCCACCTTGCTGCCGCCCATAAGGAATTGGGTGGTCAGGACACTGCAATGGTTCCCCAGCAAACTTCTTCACTAGTTTCATTATGGTTTCTTCATGGAGTACTCAGAAATTAAAGCTCTAAAATCTGTGGAACTGTGAATGCAACTACAGTGTATTAAGCAAGGATCAGAAAAATAAAAATACACTTGGATGGTCCTTATTTCTCTCCCGTCCTGCTGCGTCGCCGAGACGTAGCGATGGACGTTAATAAAATAGTGTCAAATCGTATGTGACGGGTGCACTGGGCCCGTCTTTCTGACAGACCCGTCGAGGCCATGTGCACCTGTTGTGTAGGCATCTTCGCAGCGGTTTTCCGCTGCGAAAACGCATACACAACACAAACCAGGTAAAAAATAATAATTAAAAAAAAATCAATATTCTCACCTACCGGCGTCCCGCGCAGCGTTACCAATGCTCCCAACAGCTAGCGTTCCTAGTAATACATCGCGAAAACTCGCGACATGGCGACTTCTTGCGAGATTTCGCAATGTATTACTAGGAACGCTAGCTGCCGGGAGCATTGGTAACGCTGAGCGGGACGCCGGTAGGTGAGAATATTGCGATTTTTTTTTTTAATTATTATTTTTAACATTATATCTTGTTACTATTGATGCTGCATAGCATCCGTCGCTGGATTCCTGCTTTTTACAGTCAGCAACGCATCCTGCGCCCATAGGCTTCCATTGTAGCCAGTGACGGGCTAGCGTAGGATGCGTCGCTGACCGATTTTCCGCTGCGCAGAAAAACGTTCCCCTGAACGTTTTCTCTGCCCGACGGACCATTTTTATTACGCAGGATCCAGTGCACGACGGATGAAAAGGATGGCTATCTGTCACAATCTGTCGCTAATACAAGTCTATGGGAAAATGCAGGATCCTGCATTCTCAAAATTCGACGTATCTCGACGGGAGCTGAAAGACGGAAGTGTGAAAGAGGCCTTATGCGTCAGTGTCCCAGTGTAAAGAGATGAAAACATAATGAACCTCTAATAAATATTCACTTATGTTCCTGTGGTGTTTCCCGATGAAGGAGTCTTGAACTCTGAAATGTGTAGAATAATAAAACACCATGTACTAATAATTCTGCAATTCTAGTGATTCATCAGCGCAGAAATTTACCACAGTTATCCCAATCGGTATCTAATGGCTGGTCCTTCCTGGACTAGTGGATCTGCTGCAGCGAATCCTTTCAATGCTTCAACTCCACTACATCTGGTGAGTGCAATCCTATGGTTTAACCTTTTAACCTTCTCAGATAAGACACCATTTGCACTCTTTCCTTCAACAGTTTTCATAAAATATTCACTTTCTGTGGAAAACAGAAGTGCACTAACGATGAGCGAGTATACTGGTATGCTCAGGTGATCTCCGAGTATTTGGATGTGCTCCGAGGTTATGTTATGATTATGTCACCGGCAGCTGCATGATTTGCGGCTGCTAGACAGCCTAAATACATGTGTGCAGTTACGGACTGAGGCTGAAATTCAGCCCTGGCATTGGAAATCACACAGGCCCATGTTGTCCCCGTCCCCAAGCACCAGATGGGATATATTACTAATATTACCCTGGATGGAGGAAAGGAAGATTTTCTACAGGACCAATATTTCTAATGATACCGGTGGCCTGCTGGGGTAACTTTGTGCTCCATCACAACTCTTAACAGTATGGGTATCTTGAGAACATCGATTCTGTTAACAATGTAGCTGAGAAGGCAGCCCATGACCAGACAGGCCCTTCTGGCATTTGCCAGAAGTGCCAGTCTGGCCCTGCATGTGGGGATTCCTTAACAGTCAATCCCTGCATGTGTTCAGGTTGTCCAACAGCAGCAAATTGTGCAGCTGAGGAGACTCAAACAAACAAACAAACAATCTCGAGGACATCCAAATACTCAGAGAACAACCAAGTAACACGTATACTCGCTCATCACTAAAGTGCACCCTTGGGACTAATACTTGCTCCTACTCCCTGAAAAGCAACAACCTGCAGCTCACAGTCCCCATCAGTCTTTTGGATTAGGCAACTTCTTTCCTGGTCACTTCATGAAAAATATTTTTAGCTGGCTGACACGAGTGTTTCTTGCCTACATTGGCAGTTTCACATCCTCCCCGCAGCGATGCAAGGAGTTTACATCCAGGCTCGGACTTACAAATGGGTTTTAAAATAAAATTACAACTTCTCCACTTGCAAATATTTCACACATTCCACATAAAACTCCGAAAACTGACAATGTATAAGACTAAAACTACTATACTACTGCTTCTATGTCTAAGAATATAACTGCTATACTACTGCTCATATGTACAAGAATATAACTACTATAATACTGCATAATACTGCTCCTATGTACAAGAATATAACTACTATAATACTGCCCTCTATGTACAAGAATATAACTACTATAATACTGACCCCTATGTACAAGAATATAACTACTATAATACTGCCCTCTATATACAAGAATATAACTACTATAATACTGACCCCTATGTACAAGAATATAACTACTATAATACTGCCCTCTATATACAAGAATATAACTACTATAATACTGACCCCTATGTACAAGAATATAACTACTATAATACTGACCCCTATGTACAAGAATATAACTACTATCACTCCTCCTATGTACAAGAATATAAGTACTATAATACTGCTCCTATGTACAAGAATATAACTACTATAATACTGACCCCTATGTACAAGAATATAACTACTATAATACTGACCCCTATGTACAGGAATATAACTACTATAATACTGCCCCTATGTACAAGAATATAACTACTATAATACTGCTCCTATGTACAAGAATATAAGTACTATAATACTGCTCCTATGTACAAGAATATACTATAATACTCCTCCTATGTACAAGAATATAACTACTATAATACTGCTCCTATGTACAAGAATACAGTTAGGTCCATATATATTTGGACAGAGACAACATTTTTCTAATTTTGGTTATAGAAATTACCAAAATGAATTTTAAACAAAACAATTCAGATGCAGTTGAAGTTCAGACTTTCACTTTTCATTTAAGGGTATCCACATTAAAATTGGATGAAAGCTTTAGGAGTTTCAGCTCCTTAACATGTGCCACCCTGTTTTTAAAGGGACCAAAAGTAATTGGACAATTGACTCCAAGGCTATTTCATGGACCGGTGTGGGCAATCCCTTCCTTATGTCATTCTCAAATAAGCAGATAAAAGTCCTGGAGATGATTTGAGGCGTGGTGCTTGCATTTGGAATGTTTTGCTGTGAAGTAAACATGCGGTCAAAGAAGCTCTCCATGCAGGTGAAACAAGCCATCGTTAAGCTGCGAAAACAGAAAAAACCCATCCGAGAAATTGCTGCAATATTAGGAGTGGCAAAATCTACAGTTTGGTACATCCTGAGAAAGAAAGAAAGCACTGGGGAACTCATCAATGCAAAAAGACCTGGGCGCCCACGGAAGACAACAGTGGTGGATGATCGCAGAATAATCTCCATGGTGAAGAGAAACCCCTTCACAACAGCCAACCAAGTGAACAACACTCTCCAGGAGGTTGGCGTATCAATATCCAAATCTACCATAAAGAGAAGACTGCATGAAAGTAAATACAGAGGGTTCACTGCACGGTGCAACCACTCATAAGCATCAAGAATAAAAAGGCTAGACTGGACTTTGCTAAAAAACATCTAAAAAAGCCAGCACAGTTCTGGAACAACATTCTTTGGACAGATGAAACCAAGATCAACCTCTACCAGAATGATGGAAAGAGAAAAGTATGGCGAAGGCGTGGTACAGCTCATGATCCAAAGCATACGACATCATCTGTAAAACACGGCGGAGGCAGTGTGATGGCTTGGGCATGTATGGCTGCCAGTGGCACTGGGTCACTAGTGTTTATTGATGATGTGACACAGGACAGAAGCAGCCGAATGAATTCTGAGGTCTTCAGAGCCGCCATACTGTGTGCTCAGATCCAGCCAAATGCAGCCAAACTGATTGGTCGTCGTTTCATACTACAGATGGACAATAACCCAAAACATAAAGCCAAAGCAACCCAGGAGTTTATTAAATCAAAGAAGGGGAATATTCTTGAATGGCCAAGTCAATCACCTGATCTCAACCCAATTGAGCATGCATTTCACTTGTTAAAGACTAAACTTCAGACAGAAAGGCCCACAAACAAACAGCAACTCAAAACCACCGCACTGAAGGCCTGGCAGAGCATCAAAAAGGAGGAAACACAGTGTCTGGTGATGTCCATGAGTTCAAGACTTCAGGCAGTCATTGTCAACAAAGAGTTTTCAACCAAGTACTAGAAATGAACATTTTATGTAAAATTATTTAATCTGTCCAATTAATTTTGGTCCCTTTACCACCAGGGTTGCACATATTAAGGAGCTAAAACTCCTAAACCCTTCATCCAATTTTAATGTGGATACCCTCAAATGAAAGCTGAAAGTCTGAACTTCAACTGCATCTGAATTGTTTTGTTTAAAATTCAATGTGGTAATGTCTATAACCAAAATTAGAAAAATGTTGTCTCTGTCCAAATATATATGGACCTAACTGTATAACTACTATAATACTGACCCCTATGTACAGGAATATAACTACTATAATACTGCTCCTATGTACAAGAATATAAGTACTATAATACTGCTCCTACAGTGGGGCAAAAAAGTATTTAGTCAGTCAGCAATAGTGCAAGTTCCACCACTTAAAAAGATGAGAGGCGTCTGTAATTTACATCATAGGTAGACCTCAACTATGGGAGACAAACTGAGAAAAAAAAATCCAGAAAATCACATTGTCTGTTTTTTTAACATTTTATTTGCATATTATGGTGGAAAATAAGTATTTGGTCAGAAACAAAATTTCATCTCAATACTTTGTAATATATCCTTTGTTGGCAATGACAGAGGTCAAACGTTTTCTGTAAGTCTTCACAAGGTTGCCACACACTGTTGTTGGTATGTTGGCCCATTCCTCCATGCAGATCTCCTCTAGAGCAGTGATGTTTTTAGCTTTTCGCTTGGCAACACGGACTTTCAACTCCCTCCAAAGGTTTTCTATAGGGTTGAGATCTGGAGACTGGCTAGGCCACTCCAGGACCTTGAAATGCTTCTTACGAAGCCACTCCTTCGTTGCCCTGGCGGTGTGCTTTGGATCATTGTCATGTTGAAAGACCCAGCCACGTTTCATCTTCAATGCCCTTGCTGATGGAAGGAGGTTTGCACTCAAAATCTCACGATACATGGCCCCATTCATTCTTTCATGTACCCAGATCAGTCGTCCTGGCCCCTTTGCAGAGAAAGAGCCCCAAAGCATGATGTTTCCACCACCATGCTTTACAGTAGGTATGGTGTTTGATGGATGCAACTCAGTATTCTTTTTCCTCCAAACACGACAAGTTGTGTTTCTACCAAACAGTTCCAGTTTGGTTTCATCAGACCATAGGACATTCTCCCAAAACTCCTCTGGATCATCCAAATGCTCTCTAGCAAACTTCAGACGGGCCCGGACATGTACTGGCTTAAGCAGTGGGACACGTCTGGCACTGCAGGATCTGAGTCCATGGTGGCGTAGTGTGTTACTTATGGTAGGCCTTGTTACATTGGTCCCAGCTCTCTGCAGTTCATTCACTAGGTCCCCCCGCGTGGTTCTGGGATTTTTGCTCACAGTTCTTGTGATCATTCTGACCCCACGGGGTGGGATTTTGCGTGGAGCCCCAGATCGAGGGAGATTATCCGTGGTCTTGTATGTCTTCCATTTTCTAATTATTGCTCCCACTGTTGATTTCTTCACTCCAAGCTGGTTGGCTATTGGAGATTCAGTCTTCCCAGCCTGGTGCAGGGCTACAATTTTGTTTCTGGTGTCCTTTGACAGCTCTTTGGTCTTCACCATAGTGGAGTTTGGAGTCAGACTGTTTGAGGGTGTGCACAGGTGTCTTTTTATACTGATAACAAGTTTAAACAGGTGCCATTACTACAGGTAATGAGTGGAGGAAAGAGGAGACTCTTAAAGAAGAAGTTGCAGGTCTGTGAGAGCCAGAAATCTTGATTGTTTGTTTCTGACCAAATACTTATTTTCCACCATAATATGCAAATAAATTGTTAAAAAAACAGACAATGTGATTTTCTGGATTTTTTTTTCTCAGTTTGTCTCCCATAGTTGAGGTCTACCTATGATGTAAATTACAGACGCCTCTCATCTTTTTAAGTGGTGGAACTTGCACTATTGCTGACTGACTAAATACTTTTTTGCCCCACTGTATGTACAAGAATATAACTACTATAATACTGCCCCCTATGTACAATAATATAACTACTATAATACTGCCCCCTATGTACAAGAATATAACTACTATAATACTGACCCCTATGTACAAGAATATAACTACTATAATACTGACCCCCATGTACAATAATAACTACTATAATATACTATAATACTCCTCCTATGCACAAGAATATAACTACTATAATACTGCTCCTATGTACAAGAATATAACTACTATAATACTGATCCCTATGTATAAGGATATAACTACTATAATACTGTACCCTATGTACCAGAATATAAATACCGTATTTTTCTGACCACACGACACGCTTTGGCAACACAGTGTGCAGTAATCAGCGCACATACAGTGATATGGCAATAACCCAAAAACAATAGAACAAGCTCTGAGACGTGGAATCTCTGCAGACTGCAATACCTGAACCTATCCTCACACAACTAAAAGCAGCAGTGGATTGCGCCTAACACTACCTATGCAACTCGGCACTGCCTGAGGAGCTGACTAGCCTGAAGATAGAAATACAAGCCTGACTTGCCTCAGAGAAATACCCCAAAGGAATAGGCAGCCCCCCACATATAATGACTGTTAGCAAGATGAAAAGACAAAACGTAGGAATGAAATAGATTCAGCAAAGTGAGGCCCGATATTCTAGACAGAGCGAGGATAGCAAAGAGAACTATGCAGTCTACAAAAAACCCTAAAGCAGAACCACGCAAAGGGGGGCAAAAAGACCCACCGTGCCGAACTAACGGCACGGCGGTGCACCCTTTGCGTCTCAGAGCTTCCAGCAAAAGAGAATAGCACAGCTGGACAGAAAAAACGGAAACAAAAACAAAGTAACACTTAACTAGCAGAGCAGCAGGCCACAGGAAAGATGCAGTAGCTCAGATCCAACACTGGAACATTGACAAGGAGCAAGGAAGACAGACTCAGGTGGAGTTAAATAGCAAGGCAGCCAACGAGCTCACCAAAACACCTGAGGGAGGAAGCCCAGAGGCTGCAATACCACTTGTGACCACAGGAGTGAATTCAGCCACAGAATTCACAACAGTGTGCATCATTCGATGGGACTACAAGTCCCATCCGACTATACCTGCTACAGTGATTGACACATTAGGCAATGTTTAATCTAAAAAAAAAAAAATACAGTACATATATAGTTCCTACTCCCCATCTACAGCTTATCCCCGAAGCCCTCGCTCACCTGAAAAAAAATTAACATAATAAACCAACAATATATTCCCTATGTCCACTGTAATCCAATTAATACGATTGTCCCACGTCGATCTCCTGTGGAGAGCTGTAACATCAGGTATCCTTCCGCACTGTATCCCTCCGCCACTGTGAGTACAGTAGAGTTCATACTGTCACTTGCGGCACAGCTGCATGGGAAAGTTCTCACGCAGCAGTGTCATAAAGTGAGAGCAATGAGCTAAAGTAACCTCTTCCGTGATGCACTGCAGGAGCCATTGTCTCCTGTCAGTGTGTCAATGAAGGTCTGTACAGTTGTCACATCTCCTGATGTGACAGCTCTATAGGGGAGATAGTCATGGGACACAAATAATTGGACTGTGTCGGACAGGGAATATACGGTTGGTTTATTATTTGCAGTTGATCAAGGGTGTCGCAGGAATTAGGCGTGGTTGTAAGTATGGTGAAATTAAGAATGTTAAAATACTTTTTTCTGGCTGTGTCTTTTTTTTTTAAACTCTTTCTCTACCAGAGGATTAGTAATGGATAGGTGTCTTATTGATGCCGATCCATTACTAACCGGGCTTAATGTCACCTTACAATACAAGGGTGACATTAACCCCTTATTACCCCATTCAGGGCAGTGGGAAGAGAGAGGCCAAGTACTGGAATTGGCACATCTTACAGATGCGCCATTTCTGGGATGGCTGGGAGCTGGTGTTTGTAGCCAGGGAGCGCCAATATCCATGGCCCCTTCCTAAGCTATGAATATCAGCCTGCAGCTGTCTGCGTTTAAAATATAGGGGGACCCCACGTCATTTTTTGGGAGTCCCCCTATTTTAACAGCCAGTAAAGGCTACACAGACAGCTGTGGGCTGATATTCATAGCCTGGGAAGGGGCCATGGGTACTACCCCCTTCCCAGGCTACAAATATAGGCCCCCGGCTTTCCCCTCTGGCGCAGAAAATTCTGCGGGAGCCCACGCCATTATTTTTTTTCAAAATTAAACATATTGTTCATTAATAAACATCGGCCTTGCTATTATATATCTATGGATATCTCTATCTATAGATATATCTATCCATATATCTATTTAACTATCCATATATCTATCTACATCTATCCATACTATTGTCCAGAAAGATGAAGGCAGCACTCCAGTAGAAAAAATAAGAGTATTTTATTGGCCCATGTGCGACGTTTCAGTCCAAAGTGTGGACCTTTCTCAAGCAGTTATAAAGTGCAAATGCATACATATATATAGTGGATTGAACAAGCAAAGAAATTTACAGAACTGTTTGTGAAGCCTACTGACCGTAATAATATATTATGCTATGATAGCTTCCATCCACGACGAATGGTGGAATCCCTACCACTTAGTCAACTATTACGTGTAAGGCGCATCATCAGTGAGGACGTTCAACTAACACCTACTCTAGACAGCATGATTCAGAAATTTGAGCAAAGGGGTTATCCCAGAAAATTAATGAGGAAACTGTCTGATAGAGTGTCTGGATTGGCCCGTACTGATTTATTATCTAAATCGAATGCTAGTAATCCCACTCCTAAGAGGATTCCATTTATTACCTCCTTCTGTGAGGAGAGTAGGGACATTGTGGCCATCATTAAACGCCACTGGTCCATTTTGGGTAAATGCTGTCCTGGCATAGATGAATTTAAATGCCCTCCCCTTATATCTTACAAGCGTGCTGAAAATTTGGGAGATAAATTAACGCACTCGGATATAGGCCCTTTGAAGACTAACAAACAAACTTCTCTGACAGGAAAATCAAGGACAGGTTGCTTTCCCTGCCTCAACTGTGTTAACTGCTCCTATATGATGAAGGGTCCAATCTTTGAACATCCAATCACCAATGAAATTTTTCCTCTCAAATATTTTTTGACATGTTCCTCTGATATTATAATCTATGTCTTACAATGTCCCTGTAAACTTTTATATGTGGGTGAAACTACCTGCGATTTGAAAACCCGGTTAAACCAACACAGATATACCATCAGGAAAGGTAGGTTGGATCTACCGGTCCCTAAGCATTTTATTGAAAACAAACACAGGGAGAGGGACCTCAAGTTTATTATCATTGATCAGGTCCCACCACTCAGAAGGGGTGGAGATAGGGAGAAATTACTTAAAAGAACTGAAATGGATCAAAAAGCTCAACACATTAAAACCATTTGGCTTGAACGTAGATTTTAAGCTTGGTATAACACTGTAACTGGTTTTTCCCTCTTTGATTCTTGCCGTAGTCACTCCCTGAAAACCTTCATGGTGTGAATGGTCACATATCATCACACAAATTTTAATTCTATTTTATTCTTTCTTCCAGAGAAATTGGATGAATGCTACGATTACCTGGACGCATGACTCGCCCTTCTTGTATTTTTGGATTCTTCATATGCCATGTCATTACTGTTTTCCTTTTTTTGTCACTTTTTTTGCCATGGTTATTATTTGATATTTTCCTAAATATTGCATTATGAATAAAATACTTGTTAGCACCTCTCTTGATGTATCTTCGTTTGCTCACAGCGGCTCTATTTGGGATGATTATACCCTTTTTTTGGTAGTTGGTTGAGTTCCCTCTCCACAGGGGGATTCTCCCACCTTCCATTGGTGCCCAGGGGGACCTTTTCCCAGCTAATGGGGGGTGCTCCCGGCGCCACTGGGTTAGTCCCATAGCCCCCTGTTTCTTGAGCAGAAAGTGGTCTCTTTTAACTGAGTCCCTTTACATGCAGTTTTCTATAAGAATGATTTCTCCCAGGTGGCTTCAGTATATACAAAACAAGTCAGTGTTTTTTGTTTTTTTTCTTTTTGTGGTTAAAGATGGCGACGTGCTGTGAACTACAGTTCCCATCTGCTCCTGAACAGGATGTGATGTACTATATGGCAAGACAACCTCCTGACATGTGCAATGCTTTCCTAGGAACGCTGAATACTGCTCTTTTTTTTTTGCCTTTCCTAAGACATGTGGGGTGAGTCATGCCTCCAGTATTTTATGATTCACAGCTGATTTTTATTGGCAATTGTCTGCCATTTGGTATTATACTGTAATAGACACTATATGTGTCCTTTGCACTCGCTATTGCACATTCACTGCGCCTTTTTTGATTGGTCTTTTTTCTGTGAATCTTGTACTAGCTTCATATTTGACCCCTTTCTGCCATTAGACGTACTATTCCGTCCATGTGGGGTGGGCTTTACTTCCCACGTACGGAATAGTACGTCATAGGCGATCGGCCGCGCTCATGGGGGGAGCGCGGCCGATCGCGGCCGGGTGTCAGCTGCTTATCGCAGCTGACATCCGGCACTATGTGCCAGGAGCGGTCACGGACCGCCCCCGGCACATTAACCCCCGGCACACCGCGATCAAACATGATCGCGATGTGCCGGCGGTGCAGGGAAGCATCGCGCAGGGAGGGGGCTCCCTGCGGGCTTCCCTGAGACCCCCGCAGCAACGCGATGTGATTGCGTTGCTCCGGGGGTCTCCTACCTCCCTCCCTGCAGAAAGTCCCGGATCCAAGATGGCCGCGGATCCGGGTCCTGCAGGGAGGGAGGTGGCTTACCAAGTGCCTGCTCAGAGCAGGCACTTGGTAACACTGCACTGCTCTCAGACAGATCGGTGATCTGTCAGAGTGCTGTGCAAACTGGCAGATCACCGATCTGTATTCCCCCTGGGACAAAGTAAAAAAGTAAAAAAATTTTTTTACAAGTATGTAAAAAAAAAAAAAATCCTAAATAATGAAAAAAAAAAAATATATATTATTCCCATAAATATATTTCTTTATCTAAATAAAAAAAAAAAAAACAATAAAAGTACACATATTTAGTATCGCCGCGTCCGTAACGACCCGACCTATAAAACTGTCCCACTAGTTAACCCCTTCAGTAAACACCGTAAGAAAAAAAAAAAACGAGACAAAAAACAATGCTTTATTATCATACCGCCGAACAAAAAGTGGAATAACACGCGATCAAAAAGACAGATATAAATAATCATGGTACCGCTGAAAGCGTCATCTTGTCCCGCAAAAAACGAGCCACCATACAGCAACATCAGCAAAAAAATAAAAAAGTTATAGTCCTCAGAATAAAGCGATGGAAAAATAATTATTTTTTCTATAAAATAGTTTTTATCGTATAAAAGCACCAAAACATTAAAAAAATTATGTAAATGAGGTGTCGCTGTAATCGTACTGACCCGAAGAATAAAACTGCTTTATCAATTTTACCAAACGCGGAACGGTATAAACGCCTCCCCCAAAAGAAATTCATGAATAGCTGGTTTTTGGTAATTCTGCCTCACAAAAATCGGAATAAAAAGCGATCAAAAAATGTCATGTGCCCGAAAATGTTACCAATAAAAACATCAACTCGTTCTGCAAAAAACAAGACCTCACATGATCATGTGGACCAAAATATGGAAAAATTATAGCTCTCAAAATGTGGTAACGCAAAAAATATTTTTTGCAATAAAAAGCGTCTTTCAGTGTGTGACGGCTGCCAATCATAAAAATCAGCTAAAAAACCCGCTATAAACGTAAATCAAACCCCCCTTCATCACCCCCTTAGTTAGGGAAAAATAAAAAAAAAATAAAAAAAATGTATTTATTTCCATTTTCCCATTAGGGTTAGGGCTAGGGTTAGGGTTAGGGCTAGGGTTAGGGCTAGGGATAGGGTTAAGGCTAGGGTTAGGGCTAGGGTTAAGGCTACAGTTAGGGTTAAGGCTACAGTTAGGGCTGGGGCTAAAGTTAGGGTTAGGGTTTGAATTACATTTGCGGTTGGGAATAGGGTTGGGATTAGGGTTAGGGGTGTGTCTGGGTTAGAGGTGTGGTTAGGGTTACCGTTGGAATTAGGGTTAGGGGTGTGTTTGGATTAGGGTTTCAGTTATAATTTGGGGGTTTCCACTGTTTAGACACATCAGGGGCTCTCCAAACGCGACATGGCGTCCGATCTCAATTCCAGCCAATTCTGCGTTGAAAAAGTAAAACAGTGCTCCTTACCTTCCGAGCTCTCCCGTGTGTCCAAACAGGAGTTTACCCCAACATATGGGGTATCAGCGGACTCAG
The DNA here is from genome assembly GCF_032444005.1 of Ranitomeya imitator. NCBI lineage: Eukaryota > Metazoa > Chordata > Amphibia > Anura > Dendrobatidae > Ranitomeya > Ranitomeya imitator. Next base: position 600,576,375 of record NC_091282.1, read on the forward strand.
GACAAATTGGACAACAACTTTTGGGGTCCAATTTCTCCTGTTACCCTTGGGAAAATACAAAACTGGGGGCTAAAAAATAATTTTTGTGGGAAAAAAAAAGATTTTTTATTTTCACGGCTCGGCGTTATAGACTGTAGTGAAACACTTGGGGGTTCAAAGTTATCACAACACATCTAGATAAGTTCGTGGGGGGGTCTAGTTTCCAATATGGGGTCACTTGGGGGTTTCTACTGTTTAGGTACATTAGGGGCTCTGCAAACACAATGTGACGCCTGCAGACCATTCCATCTAAGTCTGCATTCCAAATGGCGCTCCTTCCCTTCCGAGCCCTCCCATGCACCCAAACGGTGGATCCCCCCCACATATGGGGCATCAGCACACTCAGGACAAATTGGACAACAACTTTTGGGGTCCAATTTCTCCTGTTACCCTCGAGAAAATACAAAACTGGGGGCTAAAAAATAATTTTGGGGGGATTTTTTTTTTTTTTCACGGCTCTGCGTTAGAAACTGTAGTGAAACACTTGGGGGCTCAAAGTTCTCACAACACATCTAGATAAGTTCCTTGGGGGGTCTAGTTTCCAATATGGGGTCACTTGTGGGGGGTTTCTACTGTTTAGGTACATTAGGGGCTCTGCAAACGCAATGTGACGCCTGCAGACCATTCCATCTAAGTCTGTATTCCAAATGGCGCTCCTTCCCTTCCGAGCCCTCCCATGCGTCCAAACGGTGGTTCCCCCCCCACATATGGGGTATCAGCGCAGTCAGGACAAATTGCACAACAACTTTTGGGGTCCAATTTCTCCTGTTACCCTTGGGAAAATACAAAACTGGGGACTAAAAAATAATTTTTGTGGGAAAAAATTTTTGTTTTATTTTTACGGCTCTGCATTATAAACTTCTGTGAAGCTCTTGGTGGGTCAAAGTGCTCACCACACATCTAGATAAGTTCCTTAGGGGGTCTACTTTCCAAAATGGTGTCACTTGTGGGGGGTTTCAATGTTTAGGCACATCAGTGGCTCTCCAAACGCAACATGGCGTCTCATCTCAATTCCTGTGAATTTTGCATTGAAAAGTCAAACGGCGCTCCTTCCCTTCCGAGCTCTCCCATGCGCCCAAACAGTGGTTTAACCCCACATATGGGGTATCAGCGTATTCAGGACAAATTGTACAACAACTTTTTGGTTCCAATTTCTTCTCTTAGGCTAGGGTCACATTGCGTTAGTGCAATCCGTTTAGCGCTAGCGCTAGCGGATTGCGCTAACGCAATGTTTTCTATGGGGCTGCGGTCGGGGTCGCGGTAACGTCCCCGCTCTCGCAGATCCCCGATCTGCGAGAGCGGGGAACGGACTGCGGGCGCGCCTCGGACGCTGCAAGCAGCATCCGCGTCGCGCCAGGAATCACCGGCGCGTCGCTAGCCGAACATGGCACGTGCTAGTGAAGCGCGTTCCCATTGCCTTCAATGGGCGCGTTAACGGACGCGTTGCACGGCGTTAATTTCGCCGTGCAACGCTGTCCGTTAAACGCGGTCCCATAACGCAATGGGAACCCAGCCTTACCATTGGGAAAATAAAAAATTGGGGGCGAAAAGATAATTTTTGTGAAAAAAAAATGATTTTTTATTTTTACGGTTCTGCATTATAAACTTCTGTGAAGCACTTGGTGGGTCAAAGTGCTCACCACACCTCTAGATAAGTTCCTTAGGGGGTCTACTTTCCAAAATGGTGTCACTTGTGGGGGGTTTCAATGTTTAGGCACATCAGTGGCTCTTCAAACGCAACATGGCGTCCCATCTCAATTCCTGTCAATTTTGCATTGAAAGGTCAAACGGCGCTCCTTCCCTTCCGAGCTCTCCCATGCGCCCAAACAGTGGTTTACCCCCACATATGGGGTATCAGTGTACTCAGGACAAATTGTGCAACAACTTTTTGGTTCCAATTTCTTCTCTTACCATTGGGAAAATAAAAAATTGGGGGCGAAAAGATAATTTTTGTGAAAAAAAATGATTTTTTATTTTTACGGTTCTGCATTATAAACTTCTGTGAAGCACTTGGTGGGTCAAAGTGCTCACCACACCTCTAGATAAGTTCCTTAGGGGGTCTACTTTCCAAAATGGTGTCACTTGTGGGGGGTTTCAATGTTTAGGCACATCAGGGGCTCTCCAAACGCAACAAGGCGTCCCATCTCAATTCTAGTCAATTTTGCATTAAAAAGTCAAATGGCGCTCCTTCGCTTCCAAGATCTGTCATGCGCCCAAACAGTGGTTTACCTCCACTTATGGGGTATTGGCGTACTCAGGACAAATTGTACAACAAGGTTTGGGGTCCATTTTCTCCTGTAATCCTTGGTAAAATAAAATTAAATTGGAGCTGAAGTAAATTTTTTGTGAAAACAAGTTAAATGTTAATTTTTATTTAAACATTCCAAAAATTCCTGTGACACACCTGAAGGGTTAATAAACTTCCTGAATGTGGTTTTGAGCACCTTGAGGGGTGCAGTTTTTAGAATGGTGTCACACTTGGGTATTTTCTATCATATAGACCCCTCAAAATGACTTCAAATGAGATGTGGTCCCTAAAATAAAATGGTGTTGTAAAAATGAGAAATTGCTGGTCAACTTTTAACCCTTATAACTCCCTTAGAAAAAAAAATTTTGGTTCCAAAATTGTGCTGATGTAAAGTAGACATGTGGGAAATGTTACTTATTAAGTATTTTGTGTGACATATCTCTGTGATTTAATTGCATAAAAATTCAAAGTTGGAAAATTGCGAAATTTTCAAAATTTTCACCATATTTCCGTTTTTTTCACAAATAAACGCAGGTAATATCAAAGAAATTTTACCACTATCATGAAGTACAATATGTCACGAGAAAACAATGTCAGAATCACCGGGATCCGTTGAAGCGTTCCAGAGTTATAACCTCATAAAGGGACAGTGGTCAGAATTGTAAAAATTGGCCCGGTCCATAACATGCAAACCACCCTTGGGGGTAAAGGGGTTAATATTATTCACTGATTGTTATAAATTTCTTTGCTTGTTCAATCCACTATATATATGTATGCATTTGCACTTTATAACTGCTTGAGAAAGGTCCACACTTTGGACTGAAACGTCGCACATGGGCCAATAAAATACTCTTATTTTTTCTACTGGAGTGCTGCCTTCATCTTTCTGGACAATAGCATGAGGTTTGGTATATACCTGGAAGGATTTTTTGCACCCTCTGCCCTCTTTTGGTGCTTTTTGTTTTCTTCTTCAAGTGTGATTTAGTTATTGCCAACACCTGTTAGGTGGCACAGGTAAGTTAAGGTACCTTCACACATAACGATATTGTTAACGATATCGTTGCTATTTGTGACGTAGCAACGATATCGTTAATGAAATCGTTATGTGTGACAGCGACCAACGATCAGGCCCCTGCTGGGAGATCGTTGGTCGCTGAATAAAGTCCAGAACTTTATTTCGTCGCTGGACTCCTGCTGACATCGCTGGATCGGCGTGTGTAACACCGATCCAGCGATGTCTTAACTGGTAACCAGGGTAAACATCGGGTAACTAAGCGCAGGGCCGCGCTTAGTAACCCGATGTTTACCCTGGTTACCATGCTAAAAGTAAAAAAAAACAAACACTAGATACTTACCTACCGCTGTCTGTCCTCCAGCGCTGCGCTCTGCTTCTCTGCTCTCCTCCTGTACTGGCTGTGAGCCGGAAAGCAGAGCGGTGACGTCACCGCTCTGCTTTCCGGCTCACAGCCAGTACAGGAGGAGTGCAGAGCACAGCGCTGGAGGACAGACAGCGTTAGGTAAGTATCTAGTGTTTGTTTTTTTTTACTTTTAGCATGGTAACCAGGGTAAACATCGGGTTACTAAGCGCGGCCCTGCGCTTAGTTACCCGATGTTTACCCTGGTTACCGGCATCGTTGGTCGCTGGAGAGCGGTCTGTGTGACAGCTCTCCAGCGACCTAACAGCGACGCTGCAGCGATCCGGATCGTTGTCGGTATTGCTGCAGCGTCGCTTAATGTGAAGGGGCCTTTACAGGTGCTGATAATTACACAAATTAGAGAAGCATCACATGATTTTTCGAACAGTGCCAATACTTTTGTCCACCCCCTTTTTTATGTTTGGTGTGCAATTATATCCAATTTGGCTTTAGGACAATTCTTTTTGTGTTTTTTCATTTAAGACAAATTAAATGAAGATAATAATACCAAATAATTTGTGTTTGCAATCATTTTCAGGAAGAAACTGAGTATTATCTGACAGAATTGCAGGGGTGTCAATACTTTTGGCCATGACTGTATAGATATATGAATAGATATCTATGTATCTATAGATCTATCTCATTCCTTCTATCTACAGTATCTATAGATAGAAGGAATAAGATACATAGATGATAAATAGATCTATAGATAAAGTAAGAAATGGAAAACAGCAAAAAAAAAGTTTGAAAAAAAGTGGACTTTATTGCCCAAATGGCATGGCAATGTTTCGGATTCGATATCCTTTCTCAAGCATATCACATCCGCCACGCCATTTGGGCAATAAAGTACACTTTTTTGCAAACTTTTTTTTTTTTTGCCGTTTTCCTTTTTTTACTTTTTTTATTGGAAACTATTTGATTGCTGGTTGGGAAAGCTCTACATGACACGAGGCAATACTATCTGCTGTTCCAATTTTCTCTCTAGATAGAGCTATAGATAGAGCATAGGGCAGCACGGTGGCGCAGTGGTTAGCACTGCAGCCTTGCAGCGCTGGGGTCCTGGGTTCAAATCTCACCTGCAAGGAGTTTGCAAGTCCTCCCTGTGTTTGCGTGGGTTTCCTCCGGGTACTCCAGTTTCTTCCCACATTCCAAAGACATACTGATAGGGAATTTAGATTGTGAGCCCCATCGGGGACAGCAATGATAATGTGTGCAAACTGTAAAGCGCTGCGGAATAGGTTAGCGCTATATAAAAATAAAGATTATTATTATTTGACATCTATAGATCTGTCTGTGTGTAATGGAGTGTGGGTTGGACAAATGTAAAAGAGGAGGTTGCACAAAAAATGACATCAAAAATCTTTTTTGGTTCAATAATAGATCTTTATTTAGCATTCAAAAATGCATAAAAAAAACGTGGATTTTTACCTGTGTTTTCTGGCAAGAGATGCGGATTCAGTGCAGAAAAATCCGCAGGCAAATTTGCAACGTGTGCACATACCCTACAAGTTCCTTTTTGTGCTGGAGCCCCTGGAGCGGCTACTATCCGCCTACAGGAACAAGTTCGGGGAGATCAAGGAGTACCAGCAGCGGTACGGACTGCAGATCGTGCGCTAGTAGCAGCCCGCCGCTGCATTCAAGGGGGACGACATCACCTCCGAGTTCCTGCGGTACTTGCTGGACAAGAAGAAGATGATCGAGCACTGGATGCCCATCTACCAGCTGTGCCAGCCCTGCGCCATGCCCTAAGACTTCATCGGTACCTACGAGCGGCTGCGGGAGGACGCTAATCGGGTGCTGGACGCCATCGGCACACATCAACCACAGAAAAAAATCACGACAAAAGATCCCAAAAATATTTAGAATAATGCATATAAATTTATTAAAGGATCAGGTAAAAGATGACAAACATAGGAGATATGAAGGGAATACAACCACATAACACATCTCAAAAAAGGGCACTCACAGGACTAAAGGACAATCATAGCATTAGATACAGGCAACACAGGACATACCTGCTAGTATTTCAAGTTTAGTACTAAATAGATATTGCAAGGTGCCCATACTGCCTGATTATAAACTAGCTAAGTGCTAAGGTGTGGGATATAGATCCAAAAAGATGAAAAGGGCCACAACAGAGCCACATAACATAAATAATATATTTACCCGTATAGCACCAGGAAAGGAGTCCAGGAGTGTCCACCCTGACGCGCGTTTCGGCGGTGTGGCCTTTCTCAAGGGGTAGGGAAGGAAGGGGAAGTGAGGTATAAAAAGCCCCAATAGCCAATCAAAGTACCTTAGTCCGATGAGGGGAGGATCTGACGCGCAGCTGTAATCAACAACCCAGCTGGTAATTAACTATGGAGCTCCCCGGACTCGTTGCTGCCATACTCTATGACGTGCGCGTTGTCAAGGAGACAGGATGCTTAGCGGCGCGAGACCGTAGCGTGTCTCACATATTGCACGCAGAGCCTATTATAACCACATCCATGACGCATGCGCCGTCACGGTGACAGAACCCTCGGCAGCGGCGGAGTCATGTGATGCAAGGCGTCATAACACATGATCGCTGCTGCAAAACATAGAGACGCCGCAGGCCGACGAGAGGACAGGAACCATGACGCACACACGTACTGTGGGTAAATAGGAATGCATAAATCATATATAATTATAATCGAATACTAAAAAGCTGGATTTAAAATGCAAACCATCTGAGATGACAATGTTATGATCACACTATTCATATACAGTTGTGATACACAAATAAGTGGCTAAATGAATGGTAGTAGGTGCACACCATCTAGGACAACCGATATTATATTCCTGAAGAATTAACATATCATGCAGTAATATCGTGCAGCATACGGATCCTCACAAAAATATTTTTATATACCACACTCAATAAGTATATGAAGAAAGTCCATAGATAAATCATGCATCATAATCACCACAAATATTGCGAATACAACAAAATCAGAGGACAGCAATGTAAGATAATGCAGGCTCTATGTATTTCTTATAGATGTCAGGGCAGAAAATAAAGTCCATATGGATAAAGCTTCTTGATAGTATGGGAAGTCCAGCATCGCAAATATGTCCATCCCAAGAATGGTCCAACATCGTATATGGAAATGAAGGTAATGGGGCTGAATAAAAAATAACGAATAAAACACATTAAAAACAAGAGACATATGTATATGACAGCCAGCGGTTGTGTTATAGGAACGGTGCAAAACTAATATTTTCATTCAGCCCTTTGGGGTGAACGGTATCCAATACCCAAATCCACCTACATTCCCGTTGGGCTAGTTTAATGCTGATTTTCCCACCACGGATCCCCGGGTCTACCAAATCTATACCTCTAACTCTAAGTGTAGAGCCATCACAATTATGATGTGTCTTAAAATGGCGAGGTATAGTCCGAAGTGGTCGGCGGCCGCCGCAATCCCAAGGACGTGCTCACGTACACGTACTTTAAGTTGACGTGTAGTGAGACCAATATATATAAGACCGCACGGACACGTTGCAAAATAGATCACATTTCTAGTTGTACACGTGATACGTTGCCTAATCTCATAGGTTTTAGACCCAGAGGAGTTGGTAAATGTGTCCGTGCGGTCAATATTAGGACAGGCAACACACCGACCACATGGAGCACATCCACACCTCGGACCCACACCATCAATAAAGCGTAAACCAGGGCCCTCCTGATAGTGGCTCCTGACAAGACCATCACGAAGATTCTTTGAACGTCGGATGGTTACACTAGGGTTTTTAGGGAGGATTTGTTTGAGAATTGAATCTGCTTGCAGAATGGGCCATGCTTTATGAAGGCATTCCTTCATGCGAGAGAACTGGGCATGGTAGTTGGTAATGAAACGTATTTTGTTCGGAGGGTCACGACGCTCATTACGAGCATACAATAACGTGTGTCTTGTAGAATATTTCGCCCTATGATAAGCGCGTTTGACAGCACGTCTCCCATACCTGCGCTCATAAAACCTCTCACACAGATCTCTTGCTTTAACTTCAAAGTCCTCATTATTGGAACAGATCCTCCGCAAGCGGAGGAACTGTCCAACAGGGACTGAGTTAATCATGTATTTAGGGTGGGCGGAGGAGGCGTGGAGAAGACTGTTGGTGGAGGTCTCTTTCCTATAGATTGTAGTTTGCAACATATTGTTGCAATCCCTCCATACTGTCACATCTAGGAAGTCTATTCTATCCCTACTACTCTGATATGTGACAAAGATATTGCAGTCATTAGTATTAAGGGATTTCATAAACTCCTGTAATGTATCAGAGTTTCCCTGCCAGATCAAAAATATGTCGTCGATGTACCGCATCCAAATGGGGATGCGGTCCATCGACGACTGATCTGACAGGTGAGAGGTCCTTCTCCAACAGCCCCAGGAAAAAATTTGCGTAAGCTGGTGCAAAAGAGGCACCCATTGCAGTGCCCTGGAGCTGTAGGTAGAAGGACCCCTTAAAACGTAAAAAAATTATGGGTTAAGGAGAATTCCAAAAGTTCAAGGATAAGGTGGATGATCCCCACAGGTAGATTGGACATCTCAAGGAAATACTTGGTCGCTATTAGACCATCTTTGTGCTTAATACTGGTATATATGGACTCAATGTCCCCTATAACCATTAGCATGTCACTGTCCATATGGAGGCCATCCACCCGCCTTAGGAATTCTCCTGTATCCAACAGAAAGGAAGGAAGGCTCTCTACCAAAGGTTTTAATTTGGAGTCAATCCAACGGTTGACATTTTCTAGGAAGTTACCAGGCCCAGTGATGATTGGACGCCCTGGGGGACTCACCAGATTTTTATGTATTTTAGGTAATAAATACATAGTAGATACCATAGGTTCCTGAACTAGCAGTGCCGAAGCCAGCTCTTTGGTGATAACATCATCATCCACTGCGGCATTCAAGATTTTTTGTAGTTGCCCAGTGAAAGATGATAAGGGGTTAAATGTAAGGCGCTTATAACAAGTCTTGTTGTTAAGTTGTCTAAATGCTTCCTTTTCATATAACGTTATAGGCCAGATGACAATATTACCCCCTTTATCGGCTGGCTTCAGCACCACATCAGGAAGAGACCGCAGGACGTCCAATCTCGCACGCTCATCTCTGTTCAGGTTGTCGCGGACAATACCCCTAGGGATGTGGAGGAAGTCCTCGGAGACAACCCGAACAAACATCTATGCTGGGGCAGCTGGTTAATGGAGGAAACTTCCTAGATTTGGATCTAATGGCAGGAGGAATCTTACCTCCTTCGCCTGATTGATGTTCAATATATAACTCCTCCAGATCCTGAAGAGCTAATTGTTCTTCCTCTGTAGGAAACAAAGAATGCAGATGAGGGTCAAAGAAATATCTTTTAAATAACAGTGATCTTGCAAAGAGATGAAGGTCTTTATTGCAGAGGAGGTGTCAAAACTAGCTTTAGGGGAAAACGTGAGGCCCTTACTCAAGAGCGAAAGATCACTCTCAGTAAGGATATGCGAACTCAGATTTATTACCTTTTTATTTGCATTTTTCCGATCTGGCGATCTCTGCTGGTTACGCCTATATGGATGGAAATTCACATCCCTCACTCTGTTAGGCCGAGAGCCAGATCTAGTCACCACAGAGGAAGTTGACCACTCAGAGGAATCACTCATATTAGATAGTGAGTTGACAGATAGAGCACGAGTGGTCTGTAGATTCTGTACATTCGTTTTCCTCCAATGATATACGTTATTTGTAGAAAAGTCCTTGACATCTCTCTGCAATTTGGTCCCCTGGGTGTCCTGAATCTTCTTAACACATAAATCAAGATTTTTTTCGATTTGTAGTTCAAACATAGCCAATTTATCAGGCGGACAATCACTTCTTAGATTTCTTTGAGCCTCATCTATAGACGAATCAAAATTGTTGATTTTTTTGGTATCTAAATCCACCAACAGTTGCATAAGAGTAAATGAACAGTTACTACACGCCTCCTCCCACCGTGTGATGAAGTCATCGTCCTCCACAGGGAATGCTGGGATAGCACGGACCCGAAGACCACGGGGAATCAGTTTGCGGGAAATATATTTTTGCAAAAATGCACGGTTCCACCATAATTTTGTGCCATCGGCACACATGACAAGATGGAGGTGCACAAAACAGGATGAGGGCTGCACATGACAGGAAGGGGGCGCATGACAAGATTAGGGCACAGGATGGAAGCAGCACATACCAGGATGGAGACCATACACCAATATAAATGCTCGCCACCCGGGCGTAGAATGGGTTCAATAGCTAGTAATTACTAGAATACTGCTCTCTATATCCAAAAATATGCTGTAATGTCTATTGTATGTACAAGTCCCCTCTATAATTTGTAAAGCGCTGCGGAATATGTTGGCGCTATATAAATAAAAATTATTATTATTATTATTATTATATAAAATATAACTACTAAAATACTGAAGCCTTATATTGCTCCTATGTACAAGAATATAACTACTACTGGATGGAGGCCCGATGCTAATGCATCGGGAGGGCGGTAATGTCACGATGGGGGCAGTCATGCGGTGCTGTTGTTGCCTAATGGCATCCTGTGATAATCTAATGACTTTTGCATCAGGGGACTCATGTGCTTGACGCCTATGCTTATATGCATTGTTTTTGTCCCAGTGATGCTGTTGCTCTTCAAGAGTCTCATTTGCCCTTTGCTGTCTTCGACATTGTGTCTTTGCTTTCCTTTCATTGTCATTTGAATACTTTTTAGGAGGAGCCATGTTGGCGTTGATATTTGACTTTTAAAGGGGTTTTCCTATGAACAAAAGTTAGTTTTAAAAATTGTCTGTGTCTGACCGTGTACCAAACATACAACAGCTCCTGGGCAGGGGAGGAAGCAAAAGACAATACGGACATTACAGCATGAGATCGCAGAGAATACATTTTGTGAGGTTAAATATTATTTAAAAACAGTCAGTGAAATATTTTACCTCACAAAATGAATCTTCTGTGATCTCCTGTTGTAATGTCAGTATTGTCTTTTGCTTTCTCCCCTGCCCAAGAGATGTGGTATGCTCCGTACACGGTCAAACACAGTCAATTTTTAAAATTAACTTTCATTTGTGGGAAAACCCCTTTAACCCTTTCCCGACCTGCGACGCCACATAAGCGTCATGAAAGTCGGTGCCAATCCGACCTGTGACACCTATGTGGCGTCATGGCAGGATCGCGTTCCTGCAGATCAGGTGAAAGGGATAACTGAAATTTCACCTGACCTGCAGGGACAGGGGGAGTGCTCCTTGAGCCCAGGGGGGTGACTTCACTTCCCCCCGTGGCTACGATCGCTGATTGGCTGTTGAAAGTGAAAGTCAATCAGAGCAATCGTAATATTTCACCAATGAAAATTGGTGAAATATTACAATCCAGCCATGGCCGATGCTGCAATATCATCGGCCACGGCTTGAGAGCTCGATCTGACCCCGCCACTGGCTGACGGCGGCGATCTGCTTCCAGTGTTCCCTACCCTCCCTTATGTCCTCCGCTGCAATCGTCTCCCCTCCGTCCTGTCTGGCGAAGGCACCTCCAGAGTCCGGGGGTCCCTCCCGGTGTCTGTCCGGCTTCTAGTATGGGCACCGCCATCTTCCAAAATGGCGGGCGCATGCGCAGTGCGCCCGCCGAATTTGCCGGCCAGCAGATTTGTTCATTCATTTTTATCACTGTGATAGATCATATCACAGTGATCAAAATAAAAATGGGTCTTTGACCTACCGGTAAGACCTCCAAACATTAGATCCTGTCTGGACTCACCGCCTGTACTAGATCTTCCGTATCTTCCACTGGGAAGAGATATTTCCTTCCTTGATCCTGCTCTTCTAGTGGGAGCTCTCCTTCTTCCTGGTCTGAGCTTTTAAGGTCTGATTCCATATTTGAAGATATATGAAGATCTCTCTGTTCTGGGTCCCATCTGGGTCTCTTACGGCCCGGACCTGGACTGGAATGGTGCTGTTGTGACATGGTAGCCAAGGTGGCTTGTACTTCCTCCTGGATTAAACTCCTCATCTCAGACAAAAGTGTTGGTTGCTCTTCTCTTACAACCTTAGAAATACATGAGCTGTAGAGTGATTGTTTATACGCCTCTGGAAGCTTTAAGTGACATATGGAGCAACGGTTACTCTTTGCCAAGGCCTTGCCTGGCTTTTTAGCCATTTTGATGGGGGTCAGTGGAATATCTTTATCCTAATAAAACAAGAATAGGTATAATAGGGCTGGGATTAGTGTCTAAATGTGTGTGCAGGAGCCTCTGCGCTATGCGCACTTACCCCGGCATCCTCACTCCTGAATTCCATATCCTCTTTCGTCTCCGGCATTTAGACCCCTGTTCTAACACATATGCACTGTGCCAACCAGCGATCTTCGGTAAGGCTACTTTCACACTAGCGTTAACTGCAATCCGTCACAATGCGTCGTTTTGCAGAAAAAACGCATCCTGCAAAAGTGCTTGCAGGATGCGTTTTTTCCCCATAGACTTGTATTGACAACGCATTGCGACGGATTGCCACACGTCGCATCCGTCGTGTGACGGATGCGTCGTGCTTTGGCGGACCGTCGGGAGCAAAAAACGCTACATGTAACAATTTTTGCTCCTGACGGACCGCTTTTTCCGACCGCGCATGCGAGGCCGGAACTCCGCCCCCACCTCACAATGGGGCAGCGGATGCGCCGGAGAAATGCATCCGCTGCCTCCGTTGTGCAGTTCGTTAAAGACTAGTGTCGGAATCTCTGCCCGACGCATTGCGACGGGTAGATTCTGACGCTAGTGCGAAAGTAGCCTAAGCCTTCGCACGCTGCGCAAATCTTGTGTGTCCCTCCATGCAGGGACAGGAAAAACACTGAAGGAAAGGGGGCGTAGTGGGACCTTTTAACCTCTCGTGCTTTTCCTGTCCCTGCAAGGAGGACGACGTCCTCCAGAGTGCTGTCAGGGGGACGTCCTGGAAAAAAAATAGTAAATAAACCCCCCCCCCCCGCTTTATCACCCCCATAGGTAGGGAACATAATAAAATAAAGAAAATATATTTTTATTTTTCCACTAGAGTTAGTGTTGTGAGTTCTGTTTTTGGGCTCCCTCTGGTGGTTACTGATGGTACTGGGTGATTTGTGTTCTGCTGTCTCTGGTGTCCACCTGTTCTATTAGGATTTGGGAGTTTCCTATTTAACCGGGCTTTCTTGTCATTTCCCCGCTGGCTATCAAGGTTATCAGAGTGTTTTGTTACCTCAGCTTCTGGCTTCAGTAATCTTCAGGACAAGCTAAGTTTTTGATTTTCTTGTTCCACGTTTTGCTTTATTTTTGTCTTGTCCAGCTTGCATATAATTGTTTCTTTGCTGCTGGTTGCTCTAGTGGGCTGTAATTGCTCCTCATGTTCCATGAGTTGGAACATGAGTTCAAGTAATTACAGGATGGTTTTTTGAAGGGTTTTTTGCTGACCGCGCAGTTTACTTTTGTATCCTCTGCTATCTAGTTTTAGCGGGCCTCATTTTGCTGAATCTGTTTTCATACTGTGTATGTGCCTTCCTCTCATTTCACCGTCATTATATGTGGGGGGCTGCTATTTCTGTGGGGTATTTCTCTGGAGGCAAGAGAGGTCTGTGTTTCTTCTAATAGGGGAAGTTAGATCTTCGGCTGGTGCGAGACGTCTAGGATCAACGTAGGCACGTTCCCCGGCTATTGTTATTTGTGTGTTCAGGTTTAGGGTCGCGGTCAGCTCAGGTTCCATCACCCTAGAGCTCGTCGGTGCTTGTCCTTTTGTGATTCCCTGCCATTGGAATCATGACAGTATAGCCAGCCTAAATGTTTGGGCTGAAGTAGGAGGAAAAGTAGTCTGAGGAAGTTTTTTTTTTATTTTTTCTCTCCTCTGAGGTTGCTGCCTAGCTTTAATTGCAGCCTGGCTGATTTTTTTTTTTTCCTCCTCTTAATCCTTGAATGGCTCTGACCTTAGCTGTTTATCATGGACGTCCAGAGTTTAGCTTCCAGCTTGAATAATCTTGCTGCTAAGGTTCAAAATATACAAGATTTTGTTGTACATGCTCCTATGTCTGAACCTAGAATTCCTATTCCAGAGTTCTTTGCTGGAGATAGATCTAGTTTTCTGAATTTTAGGAACAATTGCAAGCTGTTCCTTTCTTTGAAATCTCGCTCTTCTGGAGACCCTGCTCAGCAGGTTAAGATTATTATATCTTTCCTGCGGGGTGACCCTCAAAATTGGGCATTTGCATTGGCACCAGGGGATCCTGCGTTGCTTAATGTGGATGCGTTTTTTCTGGCATTGGGTTTGCTCTATGAGGAACCTAACCAGGAGATTCAGGCTGAAAAAGCTTTATTAGCTCTCTCTCAGGGGCAAGATGAAGCAGAAATATATTGTCAAAAATTTCGGAAATGGTCAGTGCTTACTCAGTGGAATGAGTGCGCCCTGGCTGCAAAGTTCAGAGATGGCCTTTCTGAGGCCATTAAAGATGTTATGGTGGGGTTCCCTGCGCCTACGGGTCTGAATGAGTCTATGACTATGGCTATTCAGATTGATCGGCGTTTACGGGAGCGCAAACCTGTGCACCATTTGGCGGTGTCTTCTGAACAGGCACTTGAGACAATGCAATGTGATAGAGTTCAGTCTAGAAGTGAACGGCAAAACTATAGGCGGAAAAATGGGTTGTGCTTTTATTGTGGTGATTCAGCTCATGTTATATCAGCATGCTCTAAACGCACAAAAAAGGTTGATAAGTCTGTTGCCATTAGTACGTTACAGTCTAAGTTCATTCTGTCTGTGACTCTGATTTGCTCATTATCATCCATTTCCGTTGATGCCTATGTAGATTCAGGCGCTGCCCTGAGTCTTATGGATTGGTCATTTGCCAAGCGATGTGGGTTTAGTCTTGAGCCTCTGGAAGTCCCTATTCCTTTGAAGGGAATTGACTCTACACCTTTAGCTATGAATAAACCTCAGTACTGGACACAAGTGACCATGCGTATGACTCCCGTTCATCAGGAGGTGATTCGCTTCCTGGTATTGTATAATTTACATGATGTTCTAGTACTTGGTCTGCCATGGTTACAAACTCATAATCCAGTCCTTGACTGGAAAACAATGTCTGTGTTAAGCTGGGGATGTCAGGGGGTTCATGATGATGCAGCTCTGATTTCTATCGCTTCATCTACTCCTTCTGAGGTTCCTGTATTTTTGTCTGATTATCGGGATGTTTTTGAGGAGCCTAAGCTCAGTTCGCTTCCTCCTCACAGGGATTGCGATTGTGCTATAGATTTAATTCCTGGTAGTAAATTTCCTAAAGGTCATTTGTTCAATCTGTCAGTGCCAGAGCATACTGCTATGCGGGATTATGTTAAGGAGTCCTTGGAAAAGGGACATATCCGTCCATCTTCGTCCCCTTTGGGAGCAGGTTTTTTTTTCGTGGCCAAAAAAGATGGGTCTTTGAGGCATTGTATAGATTATCGTCTTTTGAATAAGATTACCGTAAAATATCAGTATCCTTTGCCTTTGTTGACTGATTTGTTTGCTCGCATTTAGGGGGCTAAATGGTTCACTAAGATTGATCTTCGGGGTGCGTATAATCTTATACGAATAAAGCAAGGTGATGAGTGGAAAACCGCATTTAATACGCCTGAGGGCCATTTTGAGTATTTGGTAATGCCTTTCGGACTTTCTAATGCTCCTTCAGTCTTCCAGTCCTTTATGCACGATATTTTCCGTGAATATCTGGATAAATTTATGATTGTGTATTTGGATGATATTTTGTTTTTTTCTGATGACTGGGAGTCTCATGTTCAGCAGGTCAGGAAGGTGTTTCAGGTCCTGCGGGCTAATTCCTTGTTTGTAAAGGGCTCAAAGTGTCTCTTTGGAGTCCAGAAGATTTCTTTCTTGGGGTATATTTTTTCCCCTTCTACTATTGAGATGGATCCCGTCAAGGTTCGGGCTATTTGTGACTGGACGCAGCCTGCATCTCTTAAGAGTCTGCAGAAGTTCTTGGGCTTTGCTAATTTCTATCGTCGTTTTATAACTAATTTTTCTAGTGTTGTTAAGCCTTTGACGGATTTGACTAAGAAGGGTGCTGATGTTGCTGATTGGTCTCCTGCGGCTGTGGAGGCCTTTCAGGAACTTAAACGCCGGTTTTCTTCTGCTCCTGTGTTGCGTCAGCCTGATGTTTCGCTTCCTTTCCAAGTTGAGGTTGATGCTTCCGAGATTGGAGCGGGGACGATTTTGTCACAGAGAAGCTCCGATTGCTCGGTGATGAAGCCATGTGCGTTCTTTTCTAGAAAATTTTCGCCCGCTGAGCGGAATTATGATGTGGGTAATCGGGAACTTTTGGCCATGAAGTGGGCATTTGAGGAGTGGCGTCATTGGCTGGAGGGTGCTAGACATCGTGTGGTGGTCTTGACTGATCACAAAAATCTGATTTACCTTGAGTCTGCCAGGCGTCTGAATCCTAGACAGGCTCGTTGGTCACTGTTTTTCTCTCGTTTCAATTTTGTGGTTTCATACCTGCCAGGTTCAAAGAATGTGAAGGCGGATGCTCTTTCTAGGAGTTTTGTGCCTGACTCCCCTGGAAATTCTGAGCCCACTGGTATCCTTAGGGATGGGGTGATTTTGTCGGCCGTCTTCCCAGACTTGCGACGTGCTTTGCAGGAGTTTCAGGCGGGTAAACCTGATCGTTGTCCGCCTGAGAGACTGTTTGTTCCGGATAGTTGGACCAGTAGAGTCATCTCCGAGGTCCATTCTTCTGCGTTGGCAGGTCATCCTGGAATATTTGGTACTAGAGACTTGGTGGCCAGGTCTTTTTGGTGGCCTTCCTTGTCGAGGGATGTGCGTTCTTTCATGCAGTCTTGTGAGGTTTGTGCTCGGGCTAAGCCTTGCTGTTCTCGAGCCAGTGGATTGTTGTCACCTTTGCCTATCCCGAAGAGGCCTTGGACGCACATTTCCATGGACTTTATTTCGGATCTCCCTGTCTCTCAAAAAATGTCTGTCATCTGGGTTGCGTGTGACCGCTTTTCTAAAATGGTTCATCTTGTACCCTTGCCTAAGTTGCCTTCCTCCTCTGAGTTGGTCCCTCTGTTTTTCCAGAACGTGGTTCGTTTGCATGGGATTCCGGAGAACATCGTTTCTGACAGGGGATCCCAGTTTGTGTCTAGATTTTGGCGGACGTTCTGTGCTAAGATGGGCATTGATTTGTCCTTTTCGTCTGCATTCCATCCTCAGACGAATGGCCAGACGGAGCGAACTAATCAGACCTTGGAAACTTATTTGAGGTGTTTTGTTTCTGCTGATCAGGATGACTGGGTTACCTTTTTACCGCTGGCCGAGTTTGCCCTTAATAATTGGGCTAGTTCTGCTACCTTGGTTTCTCCTTTCTTTTGTAATTCGGGGTTTCATCCTCGTTTTTCCTCTGGTCAGGTGGAGCCTTCTGATTGTCCTGGAGTGGACATGGTGGTGGATGGGTTGCATCGGATTTGGAGTCATGTGGTGGACAATTTGAAGTTGTCCCAGGAGAAGGCTCAGCAGTTTGCTAATCGCCGTCGCCGCATGGGTCCTCGACTTCGTGTTGGGGACTTGGTGTGGTTGTCTTCTCGTTTTGTTCCTATGAAGGTCTCTTCTCCTAAGTTCAAGCCTCAGTTCATCGGTCCTTATAGGATCTTGGAAATTCTTATCCCTGTGTCGTTTCGTTTGGATCTCCCGGCATCGTTTGCTATTCATAATGTGTTCCATCGGTCGTTGTTGCGGAGGTATGAGGTACCTGTTGTTCCTTCGCTTGAGCCTCCTGCTCCGGTGCTGGTGGAGGGAGAATTGGAGTATGTTGTAGAGAAGATCTTGGATTCTCGTGTTTCCAGACGGAAACTCCAATATTTGGTCAAGTGGAAGGGTTATGGTCAGGAGGATAATTCTTGGGTGGTTGCCTCTGATGTTCATGCTGATGATTTGGTCCGCGCTTTTCATAGGGCTCATCCTGGTCGCCCTGGTGGTTCTCGTGAGGGTTCGGTGACCCCTCCTCAAGGGGGGGTACTGTTGTGAGTTCTGTTTTTGGGCTCCCTCTGGTGGTTACTGATGGTACTGGGTGATTTGTGTTCTGCTGTCTCTGGTGTCCACCTGTTCTATTAGGATTTGGGAATTTCCTATTTAACCGGGCTTTCTTGTCATTTCCCCGCCGGCTATCAAGGTTATCAGAGTGTTTTGTTACCTCAGCTTCTGGCTTCAGTAATCTTCAGGACAAGCTAAGTTTTTGATTTTCTTGTTCCACGTTTTGCTTTATTTTTGTCTTGTCCAGCTTGCATATAATTGTTTCTTTGCTGCTGGTTGCTCTAGTGGGCTGTAATTGCTCCTCATGTTCCATGAGTTGGAACATGAGTTCAAGTAATTACAGGATGGTTTTTTGAAGGGTTTTTTGCTGACCGCGCAGTTTACTTTTGTATCCTCTGCTATCTAGTTTTAGCGGGCCTCATTTTGCTGAATTTGTTTTCATACTGTGTATGTGCCTTCCTCTCATTTCACCGTCATTATATGTGGGGGGCTGCTATTTCTGTGGGGTATTTCTCTGGAGGCAAGAGAGGTCTGTGTTTCTTCTAATAGGGGAAGTTAGATCTTCGGCTGGTGCGAGACGTCTAGGATCAACGTAGGCACGTTCCCCGGCTATTGTTATTTGTGTGTTCAGGTTTAGGGTCGCGGTCAGCTCAGGTTCCATCACCCTAGAGCTCGTTGGTGCTTGTCCTTTTGTGATTCCCTGCCATTGGAATCATGACAAGTTAGGGTTAGAAATAGGCTTGCAATTAGAATTAGGCTTAGAATTAGGCTATAACATTTAATAATACTAATTAAAAAACTATACGACACAACAATACATATAATGACAAACTCATGTATTGACCAACAGGTCAATCAGACGGGGAACTGATAAACAGTCCAAAGAGAAAATTTTTAGTTTTTAAATTATTCTTTCTCTCTTTGGTAAGACACAACAGCCTAGTGCTTATTTCCCAAATTCAGTGGTCCGCCTCCCTTATAAAGTGAATCCCCCACGTAATAGTTACGGCACTTTTTGTCTTATATTCCCCTTAGTTTAAAAGACATATAATAGGATGTTTCCATTTTTTGTGCAAGGCACTAAATGGTATGATGTGTCTTATATTATAAAATACTAAGGGAATAGAACTTTTTGCTAATGCCGTTCTTTATAATATTATGCTGGGTGGGCTCGAACTTAGAAGCGGTGGGTGAGCGTTGTTTGCGTGGATCTCTGCTGACTATTGGTTTATGCAGTGCCATCAGGGTGTTGATCACACCTTACGTCAGAACTGTGAACCTGGTATCTGCATTAGCTACAGTGTGATCCACGCCCCCCTCCTGTCTGTAGCACGGGCGGATGGCTGTGACTCACTCAGGTGAGTCATATGTGCGTGCCTGGGCAGAAATGTATTAGACGCTACTTGCGTTCCAGGCGCAGGGTTGTGACTCACCATGTTGAGGCGGATGCGCACGCTCCGACAACATTAATGCCGCTTGCGTTCCAGAGTTACTGCGCATGTCCATGACTCATTGTTATGAGTCAGAGGTGCGTGCTCTTCACATAGAGACGGAAGTGAACCTAACATACACCTTCATTGTTATGTATCCCACGTGGAGTTCATGTCGCCGCCTTTAACCCTGATTCACCAATGAGGTTAGTTGGACCGCTGTATGTGGGTTATAGGCCCAGGATTGATTGGCTGAATCTCAGCTGTTCTGGAGGAATAGGCATTATCCCTGATAGGAGTACCATATAAAAGAGACGCCATTCTTGGGTGGTTTGATGAGAGGCTCCCTGGAGATTTTTTGTCTCGGTTGAGCACTCCATCAAATCCTGACCACGTACTGACTGCCGTGTCCCCTGAGGATTCTTCCCTGAGATGAAACGCGTAGGGAGGTGGTCTTTAACGCAGGAAGTGGTCCGGGAGTCCAACGGATCCTAGATGGTCGGAACCTGATCCATAGGACTCTGATCTTGACATGGGGAACACATTTCAACATGCTGCAGCATCACATTTGGGTGAGATTGTTCCAATAGCTCGATGTGTATCCCCATGTATTTGAAGGTTTCTTATTGGTGATAGATGGTGGTATTTTCCCCGTTCACCTTATATAGAACCTCAAGTTATATTTTTCACAGTAGTATATATTTGTTTTGTTGGTTTCCTCTGCTTTACTTGACTGGGTGCATATTATGACAATAAGCCCTGAAGGTTGTGTAGGGATCCAAATTTACTACTGATCTTTTCTCTTTGGACTGTTTATCAGTTCCCCGTCTGATTGACCTGTTGGTCAATACATGAGTTTGTCATTATATGTATTGTTGTGTCGTATAGTTTTTTAATTAGTATTATTAAATGTTATATTTTAGGTTTCCCTTTTTGCTATTTATACATAATTCTTTGGGCATCCAATTTTTTCAGTGAGTGGTTCATTACCCTCTTTTTGCTATATTTTTAGAATTAGGCTATTATGTGCACACGGTGCAGATTTGGCTGCGGACCCGCAGCGGATTGGCCACTGCGGATTCGTAGCAGTTTTCCATCACGTTTACTGTACCATGTAAACCTATGGAAAACCAAATCCGCTGTGCCCATGGTGCAGAAAGTACCGCTCGGTATTTTCCGCAGCATGTCAATTCTTTGTGCGGATTCCGCAGCGTTTTACACCTGTTCCTGTGTAGGAATCCGCTGGTGAAATCCACAAAAAACAATGGAAATCCGCTGTAAATTCGCAGGTAAAATGCAGTGCATTTTACCTGTGGATTTTTCAATAACGGTGCGGAAAAATCCGCACACAAATCCGCAACTTGGGCACATAGCCTTAGGGTTTGGGTTGTAATTATGGTTAAGATTAGGGTTAGGGGTGTGTTGGGGTTAGGGTTAGGCATGTGGTTAGGGTTATGGTTGGGATTGGGGGTGTGTGGGTGTTAGGGTTGTGGTTAGGATTAGGGGTGTGTTGGGGTTAGGGGGTATGTTGGGGTAAGGGGTGTGATTAGGGTCATTGTTAGAGTTGGGATTAGGGTTAGGGATGTGTTGGGGTTAGCAATGGAGTCAGAATTGAGGGGTTTCCACTGTTTAGGGTCTCCAAACGCGCTACGGCGCCACTATTCTTTCCAGCCAATCTTGCGTTCAAAAAGTCAAATGGTGCTCCCTCCCTTCCGAACCCCGACGTGTGCCCAAACAGTGGTTTACCCCCATATCTGGGGTACCAGCATACTCAGGACAAACTGGACAACAACTTTTGGGGTCCAATTTCTCCTGTCATCCTTGTGAAAGTAAAAAATTGTGGGCTAAAAAATCTTTTTTGAGGAAAGAAAAATGATTTTTTATTTTCACAGCTCTGCGTTATAAACTTCCGTGAAGCACTTGGGGGTTGAAAGTGTTCACCACACATCTAGATAAGTTCCTTGGGGGGTCTAGTTTCCAAAATGGGGTCACTTGTTGGGGAGCTCCAATGTTTAGGCACACAGGGGCTCTCCAAACGGGACATGATGTCCGCTAACGATTTGAGCTAGTTTTCCATTCAAAAAGTCAAATGGCGCTCCTTCCCTATGGAGCCCTGCCGTGCACCCAAACAGTGGTTTCCCCCCACATATGAGGTATCGGTATACTCAGGAGACATTGCCCAACAAATTTTAGGATCCATTTTATCCTGTTGCCCATGTTAAAATGAAAAAAAAAAATGAAGCTAAAAGATCGTTTTTGTGACTAAAAAGTTAAAATGTTCATTTTTTTCTTCCATGTTGCTTCTGCTGCTGTGAAACACCTGAAGGGTTAATAAACTTCTTGAATGTGGTTTTGAGCACCTTGAGGGGTGCAATTTTTAGAATGGTATCACTTTTGGGTATTTTGAGCCATATAGATCCCTCAAACGGACTTCAAATGTGAGGTCGTCCCAAAAAAAAAAATGGTTTTGTAAATTTTGCTGTAAACATGAGAAATCGCTGGTCAAATTTTAACCCTTATTACTTCCTAGCAAAAAAAAAAAAATGTTTCCAAAATTGTGCTGATGTAAAGTAGACATGTGGGAAATGTTACTTATTAACTATTTTGTGTCACATAACTCTCTGGTTTAACAGAATAAAAATTCAAAATTTGAAAATTGCAAAATTTTCCAAATTTTAGCCAAATTTCCGTTTTTTTTCAAAAATAAACGCAAAAATTATTGACCTAAATTTACTACTAACATGAAGCTCAATATGTCACGGAAAAAAAACAATCTCAGAATCGCTACGATCCGTTGAAGCGTTCCTGAATTATCTACTATATAATTGTCTAAGGGGTTCTTCCATCTTTCTGTCGGCAACTTCCGTAACGGAAATCCCGCGTCTGTGATTGGTTTCGCCAGCTGCCTGTCCTGGCTGCCGCAACCAATCAGCGACGGGCACAGTCCAGTCGAGAATTAGTCCCTCCCTACTCCCCTGGGCACCACTCAGTGCCCGGCGCCCGCATACTCCCCTCCAGTCAGCGCTCACACAGGGTTAATGCCACCGTTAACAGACCGCGTTATGCCGCGGGTAACGCACTCCGTTAACGCTGCTATTAACCCTGTGTGTCCCCAACTTTTTACTATTGTGTTAAAAAATGATTATTTCGCAAAAATATTTAATCAAGACTTAACCAGGTGCGTTATTCTTAAAAGAAAAATGTCATGGTATTCCGATAAAGTATAGTGGTTTATTGAATTGTCCACAGAAAAAACAAATTGCAGAAAACATAAAAGTAGATTGTCCATGTGTAGATATCAGCGCTTGTCTTGTTACTCATCTTTCACAAGGTCCTGAATGGTAAAACAGTCTGTCTGTGTGAAGTTTGAAGGTCATCATGGCTTCCGCTATCAGCTGTTGCTTCTTCATCTGTTGTCCATGGAGAATCATGTGTAGGAAGGGAGGTGACCGTCCCACGTGACAAAAAGCCCCCTACACCCTCCTAAGAGACGTTTATATATGTCCAACACAGATCACGTGTTCTCTGTATATGGTGTTAACTTATACTCTGAGCTACATACACAGAAATAGCTTTTGATAGTGTCAGTTTTGATAGTGTCAGCAAGAAACAATGTGCTCGGTACAGAATTGAGAATAATTCAATTAATATTTAACATATTGATGCTGCCTATGCAGGATGAATAGTAAAAAGATGTCATGTTAAAAATAAAAAAAAAACAAAAAACCTGCTATTCTCACCTTCCGTAGTCCGCCCAGGTGCGCGCGGCTGCCGCCAGCTTCCGTTCCCAGAGATGAATTGCGAAATTACCCAGAAGACTTAGCGATCTCGCGAAACCGCTAAGTCATCTGGGTAATTTCACAATGCATCTCTGGGAACGGAAGATGGCGGCAGCCGCGCGCGCATCGGCACAGCTTCGCTGGATCCCGGCGGGTGAGTATTTAACTTTTTTATTTTATTTTATTTTTTTTTAAAAGGGATATGGTGCCCACACTGCCAAATACTAAGTGGGCTGTGTTATATACCGCGTGGCTGCTTTATACTACCTGGTCAGTGTTAGAAACTATGTGGGCTGTGTTATATACTGCGTGGCCTGTTGTGAATTCTGTTGTCGAACTCCCTCCTGTGGTCGTGAGTGGTACTTCGGCGAGTTCTGTCTATGGGCTCCCTCTGGTGGCTGTGAGTGAAGCTGCTGCTTCTGAGGTTCCTTACACAGGTGACGTGGTTTATCCTTTGGTTGACTGCTCTATTTAACTCCTCTCAGATCGTTACTCCATGCCAGCTGTCAATGTTTTTGCATTTGCTCAGTTCGCTTCTGGATCTCTCTGGTGACCTTCCTTCTCCTGCAGAAGCTAAGTTCCTGATAGTCATTATTTGTTCATTGTTTTCTTGTCCAGCTGGTTTTCATGATTTTGTCTTGCTAGCTGGAAGCTCTGGGATGCAGAGTGGTCCCTCCGCACCGTGAGTCGGTGCGGAGGTCTTTTTTGCACACTCTGCGTGGTCTTTTGTAGGTTTTTGTGCTGATCGCAAAGTTACCTTTCCTATCCTCTATTTAGTAAGTCTGGCCTCCCTTTGCTGAAACCTGTTTTATTTCTGCGTTTGTGACTTTCATCATTTCTCACAGTCAATATATGTGGGGGGCCTCCTTTACCTTTGGGGATTTTCTCTGAGGCAAGGTAGGCTTTATTTTCTATCTCTAGGGCTAGATAGTTCTTAGGCTGTGACGAGGCGCCTAGGTCTGGTCAGGAGCGTTCCACGGCTATTTCTAGTGTGTGTGATAGGATTAGGGCTTGCGGTCAGCAGAGCTCCCACATCCCAGAGCTCGTCCTGTATGAGGTTTAACTATCAGGTCATTCCGGGTGCTCCTAACCACCAGGTCATAACAGTACAGCTGGCCCAAAGTATTAATGCATCTCAATAGAGGGATAAGAGAACTTCTGAGACCATTTTTTTTTTCTTTGCACTGTGTTTTGTCTTTCTTTTCCCCTAGACCTTTGGGTGGTTCAGGACACAGGTGTAGATATGGACATTCAAGGTCTGTCCTCTTGTATGGATCATCTCTATGCAAGGGTACAAAACATTCAAGATTTTGTGGTTCAGAATCCTATGTTAGAGCCTAAAATTCCTATTCCTGACTTATTTTCTGGGGATAGATCTAGGTTCTTGAATTTCAAAAATAATTGTAAATTGTTTCTAGCTTTGAAACCCCGCTCCTCTGGTGACCCCGTTCAACAGGTAAAAATCATTATTTCTTTGTTGCGTGGTGACCCTCAAGACTGGGCATTTTCCCTTGCGCCAGGAGATCCGGCATTGCGTGATGTTGATGCATTTTTTCTGGCGCTTGGATTGCTTTATGATGAACCAAATTCAGTGGATCAGGCAGAGAAAATCTTGCTGGCTTTGTGTCAGGGTCAGGATGAAGCGGAGGTGTACTGTCAGAAGTTTAGAAAGTGGTCTGTGCTTACTCAATGGAATGAATGTGCCCTGGCGGCAATTTTCAGAAAGGGTCTTTCTGAAGCCCTTAAGGATGCTATGGTGGGATTTCCCACGCCTGCTGGTCTGAATGAGTCTATGTCTTTGGCCATTCAGATCGATCGGCGCATGCGTGAGCGCAAAGCTGTGCACCATCTGGCGGTATTCTCTGAGCATAGGCCTGAGCCTATGCAGTGTGATAGGACTTTGACCAGAGCTGAACGGCAAGAACACAGACGTCGGAATGGGCTGTGTTTTTACTGTGGTGAATCCACTCATGCTATCTCCGATTGTCCTAAGCGCACTAAGCGGTTTGCTAGGTCTGCCATCATTGGTACGGTACAGTCTAAATTTCTTTTGTCCGTTTCTCTGATTTGCTCTCTGTCGTCCTATTCTGAAATGGCATTTGTGGATTCAGGCGCTGCCCTGAATTTGATGGACTTGGAGTTTGCCAGGCGCTGTGGTTTTTTCTTGGAGCCCTTGCAGTATCCTATTCCATTGAGAGGAATTGATGCTACGCCTTTGGCCAAGAATAAGCCTCAGTACTGGACTCAATTGACCATGTGCATGGCTCCTGCACATCAGGAGGATATTCGCTTTTTGGTGTTGCATAATCTGCATGATGTGGTCGTTTTGGGGTTGCCATGGCTACAGGTCCATAATCCAGTGTTGGATTGGAAATCTATGTCTGTGTCCAGCTGGGGTTGTCAGGGGGTACATGGTGATGTTCCATTGCTCTCAATTTCACCTTTCACTCCTTCTGGAGTCCGTGAGTTTTTATCAGATTACCGGGATGTATTGGAAGAGCCCAAATCTGGTGCCCTACCTCCTCATAGGGATTGCGACTGTGCTATTGATTTGATTCCTGGTAGTAAGTTTTCTAAGGGCCGTCTGTTTAATTTATCTGTGCCAGAGCACGCCGCTATGCGGAGTTATATAAAGGAATCCTTGGAGAAAGGTCATATTCGTCTGTCGTCGTCACCATTGGGAGCAGGGTTCTTTTTTGTGGCCAAGAAGGATGGTTCTTTGAGACCTTGTATTGATTACCGCCTTCTTAATAAGATCACAGTCAAATTTCAGTATCCTTTGCCGCTGCTGTCTGATTTATTTGCTCGGATTAAGGGGGCTAGTTGGTTCACCAAGATAGATCTTCGTGGTGCGTATAATCTTGTGCGAATTAAACAGGGTGATGAATGGAAGACGGCATTTAATACGCCCGAGGGCCATTTTGAGTACCTGGTTATGCCATTCGGACTTTCTAATGCTCCATCTGTGTTTCAGTCCTTTATGCATGACATCTTCCGAGAGTACCTGGATGGATTCATGATTGTATATTTGGATGACATTTTGGTCTTTTCGGATGATTGGGAATCTCATGTGAAGCAGGTCAGAATGGTGTTCCAGGTCCTTCATGCGAATTCCTTGTTTGTGCAGGGGTCAAAGTGTCTCTTTGGAGTTCAGAAGGTTTCATTTTTGGGTTTAATTTTTTTCCCCTTCTACTATCGAGATGGACCCTGTTAAAGTTCAGGCCATTTACGATTGGACTCAGCCGACATCTGTGAAGAGCTTGCAGAAGTTCCTGGGCTTCGCTAATTTTTATCGTCACTTCATAGCTAACTTTTCCAGTGTTGCTAAGCCGTTGACTGATTTGACCAAGAAAGGTGCTGATGTGGTCAATTGGTCCTCTGCGGCTGTAGAGGCTTTTCAGTAGTTGAAGCGTCGTTTTGCTTCTGCCCCTGTGTTGTGCCAGCCAGATGTTTCACTCCCTTTTCAGGTGGAGGTTGATGCTTCCGAAATTGGAGCAGGGGCTGTTTTGTCGCAAAGAAGTTCTGATGGCTGGGTGATGAAACCCTGTGACTTCTTTTCTAGGAAATTCTCGCCTGCTGAGCGCAATTATGATGTGGGCAATCGGGAGTTGTTGGCCATGAAGTGGGCATTCGAGGAGTGGCGACATTGGCTTGAAGGAGCTAAACATCGCGTGGTGTTCTTGACGGATCACAAGAATTTGACTTATCTCGAGTCTGCCAAACGGTTGAATCCTAGACAGGCTCGATGGTCGCTCTTTTTCTCCCGTTTTGATTTTGTGGTTTCATACCTTCCGGGATCTAAGAATGTGAAGGCTGACGCCCTGTCAAGGAGTTTGGTGCCTGACTCTCTGGGTGTTCCGGAGCCGGCGGGTATTCTTAACCCCTTTACCCCCAAGGGTGGTTTGCACGTTAATGACCGGGCCAATTTTTACAATTCTGACCACTGTCCCTTTATGAGGTTATAACTCTGGAACGCTTCAATGGATCCTGGTGATTCTGACATTGTTTTCTCGTGACATATTGTACTTCATGACAATGGTAAAAATTATTTGATAGTACCTGCGTTTATTTGTGAAAAAAACGGAAATTTGGCGAAAATTATGAAAATTTCGCAATTTTCCAACTTTGAATTTTTATGCAATTAAATCACAGAGATATGTCACACAAAATACTTAATAAGTAACATTTCCCACATGTCTACTTTACATCAGCACAATTTTGGAACCAAAATTTTTTTTTGTTAGGGAGTTATAAGGGTTAAAAGTTGACCAGCAATTTCTCATTTCTACAACACCATTTTATTTTAGGGACCACATCTCATTTGAAGTCATTTTGAGGGGTCTATATGATAGAAAATACCCAAGTGTGACACCATTCTAAAAACTACACCCCTCAAGGTGCTCAAAACCATATTCAAGAAGTTTATTAACCCTTCTGGTGCTTCACAGGAATTTTTTGAATGTTTAAATAAAAATGAACATTTAACTTTTTTTCACAAAAAATTTAATTCAGCTCCAATTTGTTTTATTTTACCAAGGGTAACAGGAGAAAATGGACCCCAAACATTGTTGTACAATTTGTCCTGAGTATGCCAATACCCCACATGTGGGGGTAAACCACTGTTTGGGCGCATGGCAGAGCTCGGAAGCGAAGGAGTGCCATTTGACTTTTCAATGCAAAATTGACTGGAATTGAGATGGGACGCCATGTTTCGTTTGGAGAGCCCCTGATGTGGCTAAACATTGAAACTCCCCACAAGTGACACCATTTTGGAAAGTAGACCCCCTAAGGAACTTATCTAGAGGTGTGGTGAGCACTTTGACCCACCAAGTGCTTCACAGAAGTTTATAATGTAGAACCGTTAAAATAAAAAATCATATTTTTTCACAAAAATTATCTTTTTGCCCCCAATTTTTTATTTTCCCAAGGGTAAGAGAAGAAATTGGACCCCAAAAGTTGTTGTACAATTTGTCCTGAGTACGCTGATACCCCATATGTGGGGGTAAACCACTGTTTGGGTGGATGGGAGAGCTCGGAAGGGAAGGAGCGCCGTTTGACTTTTCAAAGCAAAATTGACAGGAATTGAGATGGGACGCCATGTTGCGTTTGAAGAGCCACTGATGTGCCTAAACATTGAAACCCCCCACAAGTGACACCATTTTGGAAAGTAGACCCCCTAAGGAACTTATCTAGAGGTGTGGTGAGCACTTTGACCCACCAAGTGCTTCACAGAAGTTTATAATGCAGAGCCGTAAAAATAAAACAAAATTTTTTTCCCACAAAAATTATTTTTTTAGCCCCCAGTTTTGTATTTTCCTGAGGGTAACAGGAGAAATTGGACCCCAAAATTTGTTGCCCAATTTGTCCTGAGTGCGATGATACACCATATGTGGGGGGAACCACTGTTTGGGCACATGGGAGGGCTCAGAAGGGAAGGAGTGCCATTTGAATGCAGACTTAGATGGAATGGTCTGCAGGTGTCACATTGCGTTTGCAGAGCCCCTAATGTACCTAAACAGTAGAAACCCCCCACAAGTGACACCATTTTGGAAAGTAGACCCCCTTAGGAACTTATCTAGATGTGTGCTGAGCGCTTTGACCCACCAAGGGCTTCACAGAAGTTTATAATGGAGAGCCGTAAAAATAAAACAAAAATTTTTTCCCACAAAAATTATTTTTTAGCCCCCAGTTTTGTATTTTCCCGAGGGTAACAGGAGAAATTCGACCCCACAATTTGTTGTCCATTTTGTCCTGAGTGCGCTGATACCCCATATGTGGGGGGGAACCACTGTTTGGGCGCATGGGAGGGCTCGGAAGGGAAGGAGCTCCATTTGGAATGAGGACTTAGATGGAATGGTCTGCAGGTGTCACATTGAATTTGCAGAGCCCCTAATGTACCTAAACAGTAGAAACCTCCCACAAGTGACACCATTTTGGAAACTAGACCCCCTAAGGAACTCATCTAGATGTGTTGTGATAGCTTTGAACCCCCAAGTGTTTCACTACAGTTTGTAACGCAGAGCCGTGAAAATTTAAAAAAAAAAATCTTTCCCCCCAAAATTATTTTTTAGCCCCCAGTTTTGTATTTTCCCGAGGGTAAGAGGAGAAATTCGACCCCAAAAGTTGTTGTCCAATTTGTCCTGAGTACGCTGATACCCCGTATGTTGGGGGAAACCACCGTTTGAGCGCATGGCAGAGCTCGGAAGGGAAGGAGCGCCATTTGGAATGCAGACTTAGATGGAATGGTCTGCAGACGTCACATTGCGTTTGCAGAACCCCTAATGTACCTAAACAGTAGAAACCCCCCACAAGTGACCCCATATTGGAAACTAGACCCCCCAGGGAACTAATCTAGATGTGTTGTGAGAACTTTGAACCCCCAAGTGTTTCACTACAGTTTATAACGCAGAGCCGTGAAAATAAAAAATCTTTTTTTTTCCCACAAAAAATATGTTTTAGACCCGAGTTTTGTATTTTCCCAAGCGTAGCAGGAGAAATTGGACCCCAAAAGTTGTTGTCCTATTTGTCCTGAGTACGCTGATACCCCATATGTTGGGGTAAACCCCTGTTTGGGCACATGGGAGAGCTCGGAAGGGAAGAAGCACTGTTTTACTTTTTCAACGCAGAATTGGCTGGAATTGAGATCGGACGCCATGTCGCGTTTGGAGAGCCCCTGATGTGCCTAAACAGTGGAAACCCCCCAATTATAACTGAAACCCTAATCCCAACAGTAACCCTAACCACACCTCTAACCCTGACACACCCCTAACCCTAATCCCAACCCTATTCCCAACCGTAAATGTAATCTAAACCCTAACTGTAACTTTAGCCCCAACCCAAACTGTAGCCCTAGCCCTAACCCTAGCCCTAATCCTAACCCTAGCCCTAACCCTAGCCCTAACTCTAACCCTAACCCTAGCCCTAACCCTAACCCTAGCCCTAACTCTAACCCTAGCCCTAATGGGAAAATGGAAATAAATAAATTTTTTTAATTTTTCCCTAACTAAGGGGGTGATGAAGGGGGGTTTGATTTACTTTTATAGCGGGTTTTTTAGCGGATTTTTATGATTGGCAGCCGTCACACACTGAAAGACGCTTTTTATTGCAAAAAATATTTTTTGCGTTACCACATTTTGAGAGCTATAATTTTTCTATATTTTGGTCCACAGAGTCATGTGAGGTCTTGTTTTTTGCGGGACGAGTTGATGTTTTTATTGGTAACATTTTCGGGCACGTGACATTTTTTGATCGCTTTTTATTCCGATTTTTGTGAGGCAGAATGACCAAAAACCAGCTATTCATGAATTTCTTTTGGGGGAGGCGTTTATACCGTTCCGCGTTTGGTAAAATTGATGAAGCAGTTTTATTCTTCGGGTCAGTACGATTACAGCGACACCTCATTTATATCATTTTTTTATGTTTTGGCGCTTTTATACGATAAAAACTATTTTATAGAAAAAATAATTATTTTTGCATCGCTTTATTCTCAGGACTATAACTTTTTTATTTTTTTGCTGATGATGCTGTATGGCGGCTCGTTTTTTGCAGGACAAGATGACGTTTTCAGCGGTACCATGGTTAGTTATATCTGTCTTTTTGATCGCGTGTTATTCCACTTTTTGTTCGGCGGTATGATAATAAAGCGTTGTTTTTTGCCTCGTTTTTTTTTTTTTTTCTTACGGTGTTTACTGAAGGGGTTAACTAGTGGGCCAGTTTTATAGGTCGGGCCGTTACGGACGCGGCGATACTAAATATGTGTACTTTTATTGTTTTTTTTTTTATTTAGATAAAGAAATGTATTTATGGGAATAATATTTTAATTTTTTTTTTCATTATTTTGTAATTTTTTTTTTTTACACATTTGAAATTTTTTTTTTTACTTTTTTACTTTGTCCCAGGGGGGGGGACATCACAGATCAGTGATCTGACAGTGTGCACAGCACTCTGTCAGATCACTGATCTGACATGCAGCGCTGCAGCCTTCACAGTGCCTGTCCTGAGCAGGCTCTATGAAGCCACCTCCCTCCCTGCAGGACCCGGATCCGCGGCCATCTTGGATCCGGGGCTGGAGGGAGCAGGGAGGGAGGTGAGACCCTCGCAGCAACGCGATCACATCGCGTTGCTGCGGGGGGCTCAGGGAAGCCCGCAGGGAGCCCCCTCCCTGCGCGGTGCTTCCCTGTACCGCCGGCACATCGCGATCATCTTTGATCGCGGTGTGCCGGGGGTTAATGTGCCGGGGGCGGTCCGTGACCGCTCCTGGCACATAGTGCCGGATGTCAGCTGCGATAAACAGCTGACACCCGGCCGCGATCGGCGGCGCTCCCCCCGTGAGCGCTGCCGATCGCATATGACGTACTATTGCGTCCTTGGGAAGTAAAGCCCACCCCACATGGACGCAATAGTACGTCTAATGGCAGAAAGGGGTTAAAGAAGGGATAATTTTGTCTGCCATTTCCCCTGATTTGCGGCGTGTGCTGCAAAAGTTTTAGGCTGATAGACCTGACTGTCCTACGGAGAAACTGTTTGTCCCTGATAGATGGACTAGTAGAGTTATCTCGGAGATTCATTGTTCAGTATTGGCTGGTCATCCTGGAATCTTTAGTACCAGAGATTTAGTGGCTAGATCCTTTTGGTGGCCTTCTTTGTCACGGGATGTGCGTTCTTTTGTGCAGTCCTGTGGGATTTGTGCTCGGGCTAAGCACTGCTGTTCTCGTGTCAGTGGGTTGCTTTTGCCCTTGCCGATCCTGAAGAGGCCCTGGACGCATATTTCCATGGATTTTATTTCTGATCTCCCTGTTTCTCAAAAGATGTCGGTCATTTGGGTGGTTTGTGATCGCTCCTCTAAGATGGTCCATTTGGTACCCTTATCTAAACTGCCTTCCTCCTCTGATTTGGTGCCATTGTTTTTCCAGCATGTGGTTCGTTTGCATGGCATTCCAGAGAACATCGTCTCGGACAGAGGTTCCCAGTTTGTTTCGAGGTTTTGGCGGTCCTTTTGCGCTAAGATGGGCATTGATTTGTCTTTTTCTTCGGCTTTCCATCCTCAGACTAATGGCCAAACGAACTAATCAGACTTTGGAGACATATCTGAGATGCTTTGTTTCTGCTGATCAGGATGATTGGGTGTCTTTCTTGCCTTTGGCTGAGTTCGCCCTTAATAATCGGGCCAGCTCGGCTACTTTAGTTTCACCTTTTTTCTGTAATTCTGGTTTCCATCCTCGCTTCTCTTCAGGGCAGGTTGAGCCTTCGGACTGTCCTGGTGTGGATGCGGTGGACAGGTTGCAGCAGATTTGGACTCATGTGGTGGACAATTTGACATTGTCCCAGGAGAAGGCTCAACGTTTCGCTAACCGCCGGCGTTGTGTTGGTCCCCGACTTCGTGTTGGGGATTTGGTTTGGTTGTCATCTCGTCACGTTCCTATGAAGGTTTCCTCTCCTAAGTTTAAGCCTCGTTTCATTGGACCATATAAGATTTCTGAAGTTCTTAATCCTGTGTCATTTCGTTTGGATCTTCCTGCTTCTTTTGCCATCCATAATGTGTTCCATAGGTCGTTGTTGCGGAGATACGTGGCGCCTATGGTTCCCTCCGTTGATCCTCCTGCCCCGGTGTTGGTCGAGGGGGAGTTGGAGTATGTGGTGGAGAAGATTTTGGATTCTCGTGTTTCGAGACGGAAACTCCAGTACCTGGTCAAGTGGAAGGGTTATGGTCAGGAAGATAATTCCTGGGTTTTTGCCTCTGATGTTCATGCTGCTGATCTTGTTCGTGCCTTTCATTTGGCTCATCCTGATCGGCCTGGGGGCTCTGGTGAGGGTTCGGTGACCCCTCCTCAAGGGGGGGGGGGTACTGTTGTGAATTCTGTTGTCGAACTCCCTCCTGTGGTCGTGAGTGGTACTTCGGCGAGTTCTGTCTATGGGCTCCCTCTGGTGGCTGTGAGTGAAGCTGCTGCTTCTGAGGTTCCTTACACAGGTGACGTGGTTTATCCTTTGGTTGACTGCCCTATTTAACTCCTCTCAGATCGTTACTCCATGCCAGCTGTCAATGTTTTTGCATTTGCTCAGTTCGCTCCTGGATCTCTCTGGTGACCTGCCTTCTCCTGCAGAAGCTAAGTTCCTGATAGTCATTATTTGTTCATTGATTTCTTGTCCAGCTGGTTTTCATGATTTTGTCTTGCTATCTGGAAGCTCTGGGATGCAGTGGTCCCTCCGCACCGTGAGTCGGTGCGTGGTCTTTTGTAGGTTTTTGTGCTGATCGCAAAGTTACCTTTCCTATCCTCTGTCTATTTAGTAAGTCTGGCCTCCCTTTGCTGAAACCTGTTTTATTTCTGCGTTTGTGACTTTCATCTTTTCTCACAGTCAATATATGTGGGGGGCTTCCTTTACCTTTGGGGAATTTCTCTGAGGCAAGGTAGGCTTTATTTTCTATCTCTAGGGCTAGATAGTTCTTAGGCTGTGACGAGGCGCCTAGGTCTGGTCAGGAGCGTTCCACGGCTATTTCTAATGTGTGTGATAGGAATAGGGCTTGCGGTCAGCAGAGCTCCCACATCCCAGAGCTCGTCCTGTATGAGGTTTAACTATCATGTAATTCCGGGTGCTCCTAACCACCAGGTCATAACAGTGGCCTGTATTAACGCATCGGGTATTCTACAATATGTATGTATGTATGTATATAGCAGCCACATAATATATAGCATAGGCCACTGTTGTGAATTGTGTGGCCAGGCTCCCTCCTGTGGTCGTGAGTGGTACTGCGGCTGGTTCTGTCTATAAGCTTCCTTTGGTGGATGAGAGTGGTACTGCGGCTTCTGAGTTTCCTTCCTCAGGTGATGAGGTTAAGTCGTTAGGTGCTGCTCTATTTAACTCCACCTGGTGCTTTGATCCTGGCCTCCAGTCAATGTTCTAGTATTGGTCTTGCTTCCTCCTGGATCGTTCCTGTGGCCTCTCTATCCTGCATAAGCTAAGTTCTGCTTGTGTTATTTTTGTTTGCTATATTTTCTGTCCAGCTTGCTATATTGGTTTTTCTTTTTTGCTGGAAGCTCTGAGACGCAGAGGGAGCACCTCCGTACCTTTAGTCGGTGCGGAGGGTCTTTTTGCCCCTCTGCGTGGTTGTTTGTAGGTTTTTGTGTTGACCGCAAAGCTATCTTTCCTATCCTCGGTCTATTCAGTAAGTCGGGCCTCACTTTGCTAAATCTATTTCATCTCTGTGTTTGTATTTCATCTTTACTCACAGTCATATGTGGGGGGCTGCCTTTTCCTTTGGGGAATTTCTCTGAGGCAAGGTAGGCTTATTTTTCTATCTTCAGGGCTAGTTAGTTTCTCAGCTGTGCCGAGTTGCATAGCGAGCGTTAGGCGCAATCCACGGCTACCTCTAGTGTGGTGTGATAGGATTAGGGATTGCGGTCAGCAGAGTTTCCACGTCTCAGAGCTCGTCCTATGTTTTTGGTAAATGTCAGGTCACCTTGTGTGCTCTGAACTTCAATGTCCATTGTGATTCTGAATTACCTGTTCACAACAGTACTGGAGGCCCAAAGTACTAATGCTTCTCAATAGAGGGAAAAGAGAAGTTCTGAGACCATTTTTTTTTCTTTGCACTGTGTTCTGTCTTTCTTTTCCCCTTTACATCAGGGTGGTTCAGAACACAGGTGTGGACATGGACATTCAGGGTCTGTCCTCTTTGATGGATAATCTCACTATAAGAGTACAGAACATTCAAGATTTAGTGGTTCAGAATCCTATGTTAGAACCTAAAATTCCTATTCCTGAGTTATTTTCTGGAGATAGAGCTAAGTTTTTGAATTTTAAAAATAATTGTAAACTGTTTCTGGCTCTGAAACCCCGCTCCTCTGGTGACCCAGTTCAACAAGTTAAAATCATTATTTCTTTATTACGTGGCGACCCTCAAGACTGGGCATTTTCCCTTGCGTCAGGAGATCCTGCATTATGTAATATTGATGCGTTTTTTCTGGCGCTCGGATTGCTGTACGACGAACCTAATTCAGTGGATCAGGCAGAGAAAAATTTGCTGGCTCTGTGTCAGGGTCAGGATGAGAGAGATTTATTGTCAGAAGTTTAGAAAGTGGTCCGTGCTCACTCAATGGAATGAATGTGCGCTGGCAGCTATTTTCAGAAAAGGTCTCTCTGAAGCCCTTAAGGATGACATGGTGGGATTTCCTATGCCTGCTGGTCTGAATGAGTCTATGTCTTTGGCCATTCAGATCGGTCGACGCTTGCGCGAGCGTAAATCTGTGCACCATTTGGCGGTATTATCTGAGCATAAACCTGAGCCTATGCAGTGCGATAGGACTTTGACCAGAGCTGAAAGGCAAGAACACAGGCGTCAGAATGGGCTGTGTTTCTACTGTGGTGATTCCACTCATGCTATCTCCGATTGTCCTAAGCGCACTAAGCGGTTCGCTAGGTCTGCCACCATTGGTACGGTACAGTCGAAATTTCTTTTGTCCGTTACTTTGATCTGCTCTTTGTCTTCCTATTCTGTCATGGCATTTGTGGATTCAGGCGCTGCCCTGAATTTGATGGACTTGGAGCCCTTGCAGTGTCCTATTCCATTGAGAGGAATTGATGCTACGCCTTTGGCCAAGAATAAGCCTCAGTATTGGACCCAGCTGACCATGTGCATGGCTCCTGCGCACCAGGAGGATATTCGCTTTCTGGTGTTGCTTAATCTGCATGATGTGGTCGTGTTGGGGTTGCCATGGCTACAAGTCCATAACCCAGTATTAGATTGGAAATCAATGTCTGTGTCCAGCTGGGGTTGTCAGGGGGTACATGGTGATGTTCCATTTCTGTCTATCTCATCATCCACCCCTTCTGAGGTCCCAGAGTTCTTGTCTGATTACCGGGATGTATTCGATGAGCCCAAGTCCAATGCCCTACCTCCGCATAGGGATTGTGATTGTGCTATCGATTTGATTCCTGGTAGTAAGTTTCCTAAGGGTCGACTGTTTAATTTATCTGTACCTGAGCACGCCGCTATGCGGAGTTACGTGAAGAGTCTTTGGAGAAGGGTCATATTCGCCCGTCATCGTCACCATTGGGAGCGGGTTTCTTTTTTGTGGCCAAGAAGAATGGTTCGCGGAGACCTTGTATTGATTACCGCCTTCTAAATAAAATTACGGTCAAATTTCAGTACCCCTTGCCGCTGCTGTCTGATTTGTTTGCTCGGATTAAGGGGGCTAGTTGGTTCACCAAGATAGATCTTCGTGGTGCGTATAATCTTGTGCGTATCAAACGGGGCGATGAATGGAAAACAGCATTTAATACGCCCGAAGGCCATTTTGAGTACCTGGTTATGCCATTCGGACTTTCTAATGCTCTATCAGTGTTTCAGTCCTTTATGCATGACATCTTCCGAGAGTACCTGGATAAATTCCTGATTGTATACTTGGATGATATTTTGGTCTTCTCGGATGATTGGGAGTCTCATGTGAAGCAGGTCAGAATGGTGTTCCAGGTCCTGCGTGCTAATTCTTTGTTTGTGAAGGGGTCAAAGTGTCTCTTTGGTGTTCAGAAGATTTCATTTTTGGGGTTCATTTTTTCTCCTTCTACTATCGAGATGGACCCTGTTAAAGTTCAGGCCATTTATGATTGGACTCAGCCAACATCTCTGAATAGTCTGCAGAAGTTCCTGGGCTTTGCTAATTTTTATCGTCGCTTCATCGCTAATTTTTCTAGCATTGCTAAACCGTTGACTGATTTAACCAAGAAGGGTGCTGATGTGGTCAATTGGTCTTCTGCTGCTGTGGAAGCTTTTCAGGAGTTGAAGCGTCGTTTTTCTTCTGCCCCTGTGTTGTGCCAACCAGATGTTTCGCTTCCGTTCCAGGTCGAGGTTGATGCTTCCGAAATTGGAGCAGGGGCTGTTTTGTCGCAGAGAAGTTCTGATTGCTCGGTGATGAAACCATGCGCCTTCTTTTCCAGGAAATTTTCGCCTGCTGAGCGAAATTATGATGTTGGCAATCGAGAGTTGCTAGCCATGAAGTGGGCATTCGAGGAGTGGCATCATTGGCTTGAAGGAGCTAAGCATCGCGTGGTGGTCTTGACTGATCACAAAAACTTGACTTATCTCGAGTCTGCCAAACGGTTGAATCCTAGACAGGCTCGTTGGTCGCTGTTTTTCTCCCGTTTTGACTTTGTGGTTTCGTACCTTCCGGGCTCTAAAAATGTGAAGGCGGATGCCCTGTCTAGGAGTTTTATGCCCGATTCTCCGGGTTTGTCTGAGCCGGCGGGTATTCTCAAAGAGGGGGTAATTTTGTCTGCCATCTCCCCTGATTTGCGGCGGGTGCTGCAAAAATATCAGGCTAATAGACCTGACCGTTGCCCAGTGGAGAAACTGTTTGTCCCTGATAAATGGACTAGTAGAGTTATCTCTGAGGTTCGTTGTTCGGTGTTGGCTGGTCATCCTGGAATCTTTGGTACCAGAGATTTGGTGGCGAGATCCTTTTGGTGGCCGTCTTTGTCGCGGGATGTGCGTTCTTTTGTGCAGTCCTGTGGGATTTGTGCTCGGGCTAAGCCCTGCTGTTCTCGTGCCAGTGGGTTGCTTTTGCCCTTGCCGGTCCCGAAGAGGCCTTGGACGCATATCTCTATGGATTTTATTTCGGATCTCCCTGTCTCTCAAAGAATGTCGGTCATTTGGGTGGTTTGTGATCGCTTCTCTAAGATGGTCCATTTGGTGCCCTTGTCTAAATTGCCTTCCTCCTCTGAGTTGGTGCCATTGTTTTTTCAGCATGTGGTTCGTTTACATGGCATTCCAGAGAACATCGTTTCTGACAGAGGTTCCCAGTTTGTTTCGAGGTTTTGGCGAGCCTTTTGTGTCAGGATGGGCATTGATTTGTCTTTTTCCTCGGCTTTCCATCCTCAGACAAATGGCCAGACTGAACGAACCAATCAGACCTTGGAAACATATCTGAGATGTTTTGTTTCTGCTGATCAGGATGATTGGGTGTCCTTTTTGCCTTTGGCTGAGTTCGCCCTTAATAATCGGGCCAGCTCGGCTACTTTGGTTTCGCCGTTTTTCTGCAATTCTGGGTTCCACCCTCGTTTCTCTTCAGGGCAGGTTGAGTCTTCGGACTGTCCTGGTGTGGATACTGTGGTGGATAGGTTGCAGCAGATTTGGACTCATGTAGTGGACAATCTGACTTTGTCCCAGGAGAAGGCTCAACGTTTCGCTAACCGCAGGCGCTGTGTGGGTCCCCGACTTCGTGTTGGGGATTTGGTTTGGTTGTCATCTCGTTATATTCCTATGAAGGTTTCCTCTCCTAAATTTAAGCCTCGTTTCATTGGTCCATATAGGATTTCTGAGGTTCTTAATCCTGTGTCTTTTCGTTTGACTCTTCCGGCTTCTTTTTCCATCCATAACGTGTTCCATAGGTCATTGTTGTGGAGACACGTGGCACCTGTGGTTCCATCTATTGATCCTCCTGCTCCGGTTTTGGTTGAAGGGGAATTGGAGTATATTGTGGAGAAGATTTTGGATTCTCGTGTTTCGAGACGGAAACTCCAGTATCTGGTTAAGTGGAAAGGTTATGGTCAGGAAGATAATTCCTGGGTCTTTGCCTCTGATGTCCATGCTGCCGATCTGGTTCGTGCCTTTCATGTGGCTCATCCTGGTCGGCCTGGGGGCTCTGGTGAGGGTTCGGTGACCCCTCCTCAAGGGGGGGGTACTGTTGTGAATTCTGTGGCCAAGCTCCCTCCTGTGGTCGTGAGTGGTACTGCGGCTGGTTCTGTCTATAAGCTTCCTTTGGTGGATGAGAGTGGTACTGCGGCTTCTGAGTTTCCTTCCTCAGGTGATGAGGTTAAGTCGTTAGGTGCTGCTCTATTTAACTCCACCTGGTGCTTTGATCCTGGCCTCCAGTCAATGTTCTAGTATTGGTCTTGCTTCCTCCTGGATCGTTCCTGTGGCCTCTCTATCCTGCATAAGCTAAGTTCTGCTTGTGTTATTTTTGTTTGCTATATTTTCTGTCCAGCTTGCTATATTGGTTTTTCTTGCTTGCTGGAAGCTCTGAGACGCAGAGGGAGCACCTCCGTACCGTTAGTCGGTGCGGAGGGTCTTTTTGCCCCTCTGCGTAGTTGTTTGTAGGTTTTTGTGTTGACCGCAAAGCTATCTTTCCTATCCTCGGTCTATTCAGTAAGTCGGGCCTCACTTTGCTAAATCTATTTCTATTTGTATTTCATCTTTACTCACAGTCATTATATGTGGGGGGCTGCCTTTTCCTTTGGGGAATTTCTCTGAGGCAAGGTAGGCTTATTTTTCTATCTTCAGGGCTAGTTAGTTTCTCAGGCTGTGCCGAGTTGCATAGGGAGCGTTAGGCGCAATCCACGGCTACCTCTAGTGTGGTGTGATAGGATTAGGGATTGCGGTCAGCAGAGTTTCCACGTCTCAGAGCTCGTCCTATGTTTTTGGTAAATGTCAAGTCACCTTGTGTGCTCTGAACTTCAATGTCCATTGTGATTCTGAATTACCTGTTCACAACAGGCCACGTAGTATTTGTCTGCTATATACTACATGGTTCCTATTTACTACGTGGCCTGTGCTATATACTATGTGGCCGCTATATACATACATACATAAATATTCTAGAATACCCGATGCGTTAGAATCGGGCCACCATCTAGTAACCTCATAAAGGGACACTGGTCAGAATTGCAAAAAATGGGCAGGTCATTAAGGTCAAAATAGGCTGGGTCATGAAAGGGTTAATGTGACCGGCTTCCTCTGCCTGTAGACAAGTCGCGCATCTGCTGCCAGGATCAGCCGAATGATTCACTGCATCTGCACGTAATTTGCGCAGTTGCAGTAAATCAGACCGCCGCCATCTTTGTGCAGACAGATAGCGGCGGTCACATTAACCCCTTCCCGACCCATGACGCCACGTAGGCGTCATGAAAGTCGGTGCCAATCCGACCTGTGATGCCTATGTGGCGTCATGGAAAGATCGCGTCCCTGCAAACTGCCAATCAGAGCGATTTGTAATATTTCACCTAAAAAAACTGGTGAAATATTACAATCCAGCCATGGCCGATGCTGTAATATCATCGGCCATGGCTGGAAACACTGATGTGCCCCCCTACCCCATCGATCGCCCCCCCAAGCCACCGATCTGTGGTCCGCTCCCCTCCATCCTGTGCTTCGCTCCCCCGTCCTCCTGTCCGCTCCCCCCGTGCTCCGACGCCCCCGACCTTATACTTACCAAGGCTCCCGAGGTCCGTCCGTCTTCTTCATGGGCGCCGCCAACTTCCAAAATGGTGGGTGCATGCGCAGTGCGCCCGCCGAATCTGCCGGCCGGCAGATTTGTTCCATGTACATTTTGATCACTGTGATAAAACATCACAGTGATCAAAAAAAAAGTTAATTACCCCCCCTTTATCACCCCCATAGGTAGGGACAATAATAAAATAAAGACATTTTTTTTCCCACTAGTTAGAACTAGGGTTAGGGTTAGGGAATGTGCACACGTATTCTTGTCCTCTGCGGATTTTTCCGCAGAGGTTTTTATAAATCCGCAGTGCAAAACCACTGCGGATTTATCGCGGATTTACCACGGTGTTTCTACGGAATTCACTGCGGTTTTCTATTGGAGCAGTTGTAAAACCGCTGCGGAATCCGCAGAAAGTAGTGAAATGTGCGGAATGTAAACCGCTGCGTTTCCGCACAGTTTTTTCTGCAGCATGTGTGCAGCGTTTTTTGTACAAAAACAAAGAGAAAAGACTCCACTATAAAATGCACACCACCCAACACAATATAACAAAATACAAATTTTATTGGCACAAAATTTAAAACACAATTAAAAGCACTATAGTGCTTGCAATCCTACATGGTACAAAATAGCTGACGAAGCCTCATTTGGGAGGCGATACGCGTGGGGCCAAGTGCTTGTTTTATCCTCGGACATCCCTCAGCCTGCTCGCTTCAAAACGCTGGTTTCTTTCTGCTTATGGCATTTTGTTTAGTCTTGTATGGTTCTATCAGTGTCTACATGTATTTGGACTCCCCATGAGCCATTAGGCAGGGCACTTCTAAATCATATATGGTATACAGATTATTAAGTTTGTATCTGTGCCCCAGGCTGTAATATGGATGTTTTGTAGCTATTTTGTACCATGTAGGATTGCAAGCACTATAGTGCTTTTAATTGTGTTTTAAATTTTGTGCCAATAAAATTTGTATTTTGTTATATTGTGTTGGGTGGTGTGCATTTTATAGTGGAGTCTTTTTTCTTTGTTTTTGTATTTAGGTTTTTATATATATATATATATACCAGCTTTATGGCGGTGCACCAGTTGCTTTTTGTATAATACAGCGTTTTTTGTAAACTCATGGGAAACTGCTGTGGACCCGCAGCGTTTTCTGCATCGTGTGCACATACCCTTAGAATTAGGCTATGTGCACGCGGTGCGGATTTGGCTGCGGATCCGCAGCGGATTGGCTGCTGCGGTTTCGTAGCAGTTTTCCATCAGCTTTACAGTTCCACGTAAACCTATGGAAAACCAAATCCGCTGTGCCCATGGTGCGGAAAATACCGCGCGGGAACGCTGTGTTGTATTTTCCGCAGCATGTCAATTCTTTGTGCGGATTCCGCAGCGTTTTACACCTGTTCCTCAATAGGAATCCGCAGGTGAAATCTGCACAAAAAAACACTGGAAATCCACGGTAAATCTGCAGGTAAAACGCAGTGCCTTTTACCCGCGGATTTTTAAAAAATGGTGCGGAAAAATCTCACACGAATCCGCAACGTAGGCACATAGCCTTAGCGTTAGGGTTGGAATTAGGGCTAGGGTTGGAAATAGGGTTAAGATTAGGCTTGTGGTTAGGGTTATGGTTAGGGGTGTGTTGGGGTTAGGGTTTGGATTAGGGTTAGGATTATGTTTAGGGTTGGGATTAGGGTTAGGGGTGTGTTGGGGTTAGGGCTGTGGTTAGGGGTGTGTTGGGGTTAGGGTTGTGATTAGGGTTATGGCTAGCGTTGAGATTAGGGTTAGGGGTGTGTTGGGGTTAATGTTGGAGTTAGAATTGAGGGGTTTCCACTATTTAGCCACATCAGGGGTCTCCAAACGCAACATGGCGTCACCATTGATTCCAGCCAATCTTACGTTCAAAAAGTCAAATGGTGCTCCCTCCCTTCCGAGCCCCGACATGCGCCAAAACAGTGGTTTACACCCACATATGGGGTACCAGCATACTCGGGACAAACCGGGCAACAACTATTGGGGTCCAATTTCTCCTGCTACCCTTGTGAAAATAAAAAACTGTTCGCTAAAACATAATTTTTGAGGAAAGAAAAATAATTTTTTTATTTTCACGGCTCTGCGTTATAAATTTCTGTGAAGCACTTGGGGATTCAAAGTGCTCACCACATATCTAGATAAGTTCCTTTGGGGGTCTAGTTTCCAAAATAGGGTTACTTGTGGGGGGGGTTTACTGTTTAGGC
Organism: Ranitomeya imitator; assembly: GCF_032444005.1. Classification (NCBI taxonomy): domain Eukaryota; kingdom Metazoa; phylum Chordata; class Amphibia; order Anura; family Dendrobatidae; genus Ranitomeya; species Ranitomeya imitator. The sequence goes on from NC_091282.1 coordinate 600,618,793, forward strand.
ACATCAGGGGCTCTGCAAATGCAACATGACGCCTGCAGACCATTCCATCACAGTCTGCATTTCAAAGCATCACTACTTCCCTTCCGAGCCCCGATGTGTGCCCAAACAGTGGTTTACCCCCACATATGGGGTACCAGCACACTCAGTGCAAACTGGGCAACAACTTTTGGGGTCCAATTTCTCCTGTTACTCTTGTGAAAATTAAAAAATTGCGGGCTAAAAAATAATTTTTGAGGAAAGAAAAATTATTTTTTATTTTCACGGCTCTGCGTTATAAACTTCTGTGAAGCACTTGGGGGTTTAAAGTGGTCACCGCACATCTAGGTTAGTTCCATGGGAGGTCTAGTTTCCAAAATGGGGTCACATGTGGGGGAGCTCAAATGTTTAGGCACACAGGGGCTCTCCAAACGCGACAGTGTCAGCTAACGATTGGAGCTAATTTTTCATTCAAAAGTCAAATGGCGCTCCTTCCCTTCCGAGCCTTGCCGTGTGCACAAACAGTGGTTTGTGACCACATATGAGGTATCGGTGTACTCAGGAGAAATTGCCCAACACAATTTAGTATCCATTTTATCCTGTTGCCCATGTGGAAATGAACAAATTGAGGCTAAAATAATTTTTTTGTGGAAAAAAAAGCACTTTTTCATTTTTACTGATCAATTTGTGAAGCACCTGAGGGTTCAAAGTGCTCACTATGCATCTAAATAAGTTCCTTGGGGGGTCTAGTTTCCAAAATGGGGTCACTTGTGGGGGAGCTCCAATGTTTAGGCACACAGGGGCTCTCCAAACGCGACATGGTGTCCGCTAAAGATTGGAGCCAATTTTTCATTGAAAAAGTCAAATGGCGCTCCTTCCCTTCCGAGCCCTGTCGTGCACCCAAACAGTAGTTCCCCCCCCACATATGGGTTATCGGCGTACTCAGGACAAATTGTACAATAACTTTTGGGGTCCAGTTTCTCTCTTTACCCTTGGGAAAATAAAAAAATTGTTGCTAAAAGATCATTTTTGTGACTAAAAAGTTAAATGTTCATTTTTTCCTTCCATGTTGCTTCTGCTGCTGTGAAGCACCTGAAGGGTTAATAAACTTCTTGAATGTGGTTTTGAGCACCTTGAGGGGTGCAGTTTTTAGAATGGTGTCACTTTTGGGTATTTTCAGCCATATAGACCCCTCAAAGTGACTTCAAATGTGAGGTGGTCCCTAAAAAAAATGGTTTTGTAAATTTTGTTGTAAAAATGAGAAATCGCTGGTCAAATTTTAACCCTTATTACTTCCTAGCAAAAAAAATATTATTTCCAAAATTGTGCTGATGTAAAGTATACATGTGGGAAATGTTATTTATTAACTATTTTGTGTCACATAACTCTCTGGTTTAACAGAATAAAAATTCAAAATTTGAAAATTGCGAAGTTTTCAAAATTTTAGCCAAATTTCCATTTTTTTCACAAATAGACGCAAAAATTATTGACCTAAATTTACCACTAACATGAAGCCCAATATGTCACGAAAAAACAGTCTCAGAACCGCTAAGATCCGTTGAAGCGTTCCCGAGTTATTACCTCATAAAGGGACACTGGTCAGAATTGCAAAAAACGGCCAGGTCATTAAGGTCAAAATAGGCTGGGTCATGAAGGGGTTAAAACTGCACATGCGCTCCTCCTGTACAAAGATGGCAGCAATGATTCAGCTGATCCCGGCGGCGGTGTGATCGCGACTGTGTTCCGCTGGTGGTACCGCGCTAGAGGCTGCGTGTGTGTGTGTTTGGTGAGACGTGTTCCGCTGGTGGTGCCGTGCAATAGATTGGTACCAGCAGCAGTTTCCATATTGAGACACCCATCACTTGGGTGTCCCAATATGGCAGTCGGTGAGCTTCCTTCGCTTGGAATATTGAGAAACGGTGAAAACTGGACAGAACAGGAAATGAAAACATTACAAGGCAATTATATAAATAGATAAAACTGCTCCTATGCACAAGAATATAACTACTATAATACTGCCCCCTATATACAATATAACTACTATAATACTGCCCATATGTACAAGAATATAACTACTATAATACTGCTCCTATGTACAAGAATATAACTGCTATAATACTGAAAAAAATACAAAAAAAGGGTTAGTGTCTGCTCACCACCTCCTAGAGCGCACGGATCCTGCTGTGCAGCAAGATTTTCAGAACTTGAGAGAAATAAATCCAGAGCTGGACTTATTTCTCTCAAGTACTATAATACAGCTCCCTATGCACAAGAATATCTACTATATAATCGTCTAAGGGTCACTTCCGTCTGTCTGTCTGTCTGTCTTTCTGTCACAGATATTCATTGGTCGCGGCCTCTGTCTGTCATTGAAATCCAAGTTGCTGATTGGTCTCGGCAAAACAGCCACGACCAATCAGCGACGGGCACAGTCCGGCGGAAAAATGGCGGCTCCTTCCTCCCCGCAGTCAATGACCGCTCCATATACTTCCCTCCGGTTAGCGCTCATACAGGATTAATGGCTGCGTTACACCGCGTTATGCCGCGGTGTAGCGCACTCCGTAAAAGCTGCTATTAACCCCGTGTGACCAACTTATTACTATTGATGGTGCCTATGCAGCATCAATAGTAAAAAGATATAATGTTAAAAATAATTAAAAAAAAATAAAAAAATAATAATTATACACTCATCTTCCGGATTCAGCCCAGGCCTATCCCGCTGCTCGCAACGCTCGGGTCCACGCATTGCGGTCTCGCGAGATGATGACGTGGCGGTCTGGCGAGATGACGTAGTGGTCTCGCAATGAATGGACCCGAGCGTCGCGAGCAGCCACATTGGCGCGGCATTTAAATCCTGCTTCGCTGATTGCTTGCGCCCAGTCGGCGCGACGAATTAGCGACATTGGCACGGGATTTGAATCCCGCTTCGCTGATTGGTAGCGCCCAGCAGGCGCACGCGACCAATCAGCGACATTGGCGCAGGATTTAAATCCTGTTTCGCTGATTGCTCGCGGGTTTAAATCCCGCGCCAATGTCGCTGATTGGTAGCGACTAATCAGTGAAGCGGGATTTAAATCCCGCGCCAATGTCGCCGATTGGTCACGCGCGCGCCTGCTGATGCGTGACTTGGCAATATACTACGTGACTGGGCAATATACTACGTGGCTGGGCAATATACTACGTGGCTGGGCAATATACTACGTGGACATGCATATTCTAGAATACCCGATGCGTTAGAATCGGGCCACCATCTAGTGTACAATAATATAACTACTATAATACTGCCCTCTATGTACAGGAATATATCTACTGTAATACTGCCCCTATGTACAAGAATATAACTACTATACTACTGCCCCATGTACAGGAATATAACTACTAATACTGCTCCTATGTACAAGGATATAACTACTATACTACTGTCCCCATGTACAAGAATATAACTACTATAATACTGCTCCTAGGTACAAGGATATAACTACTATAACACTGATTCTATGTACAAGGATATAACTACTATAATACTGCTCTTATGTACAAGGACATAACCACTATAATACTGCTCCTATGTACAAGAATATAACTACTATAATACTGACCCTATGTACAGGAATATAACCACTATAATACTGCCCCTATGTACAAGAATATAACTACTATAATACTGCCCCATGTACAGGAATATAACTACTTATACTGCTCCTATGTACAAGGATATAACTACTAATATTCTTGTACATGGGGACAGTATTATAGTAGTTATATTCCTGTACATAGGGTCAGTATTACAGTAGATATATTCCTGTCCCCATGTACAAGAATATAACTACTATAATAGTGCCCTCTATGTACAGTAATATATCTACTATAATACTGCTCCCTATGTACAAGAATACCGGTTATTACTTACCGGTAATAGGATTTTACAGAGTCCACGACAGCACCCACTACGAGAGAGGGGATCAGCCCACCATCGGGACAGGAACCTACAGGTTAAAAAGGGGCGGCCCCCCTCGCTTCTCCAGTTTGTGTTCCAGAGTACAAGGGATACCGCCAATGAATCAGTACATGATAATATCTTTAACAATACTAAATACCATCACCTCTATAGAGTGATTCCAAAGCACACCTTCCAATAGAGTGCAAGAATTAGTGATTAAATACGGGGGGAATGTACGGGTGCTGTTGTGGACTCTGTAAAATCCTGTTACCGGTAAGTAAAAACCGGTTTGCCTATCGCCACGACAGCACCCACTACAAGAGACTTTCAAAGACTATTATCTGGGTGTGACACAGCACTAAGTACTGAACGCCCAAAGTGTAGGCTGGAATTGGCAGATAGATCAAGGCGATAGTGCTTATAAAAGGTGGAAGGTGATGACCACGTTGCTGCCTTACATATATCAATGGAAACATCCGCCTTCTCCACCCAGGATGCCATAGCCCGAGTGGAGTGTGCCCTGATGTCCTCTGGTGGTGTCTTTCCTTTGGCAGAATAGGCAAGACATATCGCATCCCTGATCCATCTAGCGATATAACTTCTTGTGACACTCGAACCTTTCTTCCGTTTCTGGAAAGAAACAAACAAAGCCCTACTCTGCCTCCAGCTTTGTGTTGTATCCAAATACTCTAACACTGCTCTTTTAACATCTAGACTATGACATCTTTTATCCTCCTCTGAAACTGGATTATCATAAAAGGTCGGTAAATATATCTCATGACTCCTTTGAAACCTAGACGCTACCTTTGGTAAGCATGCAGGATCTGGTTTCAAGACAATTTTGTCCTGAAGGATCATTAGATAGGGAGGATCAACTGATAACGCTTGGATATCGCTAACCCTCCTAGCAGACGTTAATGCTAACAGTAGAGCTGTCTTTAGGGTTAGAATTTTAATTGAAGTAGATTCTAATGGTTTGAAAGGGGGTTGTGTTAGCGCATCAAGCAGTAAATTTAGGTCCCAAGGTGGCAATCTAGCAATATGAATTGGGTTACTACGCTCAATTGCTTTAATAAACCTAGAAATCCATCTATTCCCTGCCACATTGCTATTATAGAGGGCTCCTAAGGCTGACACTTGGACCCTAAGAGTATTAACTGCCAAACCCAACTCCCGGCCTTTCTGCAGGAATTCCAGAATGGCCGGAATTGGAACATGGTCCGTCAGAGGTTGCTGATGGAATGTAAGAAATTTTTTCCAGACCCTAGAATAAATTCTTGTAGTGACCTCTTTCCTGCATTTTAGCAAAGTAGATATTAAAGCTTCTGAAAAACCCCTTTGCCTTAACTCCCTCTCAAGTGCCACGCCTTCAAATGAAGACTTTCCGTATTGGGATGATGAAATGGACCTTGAGAAAGGAGCCCCGCAACCACTGGTAATACCCAAGGATCGGTCACCGACATCGCTCTGAGCAGAGAAAACCAAGTCCTCTTGGGCCAGAAGGGGGCAATTAGAATTACTCTCGCCCCCTCTTCCCTGATCTTCATGAGAACTAGAGGAATTAAGCACATCGGGGGAAACGAATAAGCTAGAGGAAAGCTCTAATGAACTTGTAGGGAATCTACTATGCATGGTCGGTCTATTACCCGGAGTGATGCAAACTCCCTGACCTGCATGTTTTCCCTCATAGCAAACCGATCTATAACTGGTAACCCCCAGAGCCTGACTATCTGTTTGAATATCTGTCGGTCCAGAGACCATACCCCCTGCCGAAGGGAATGCCGACTGAGATAGACTGCTTCTACATTGTGCTCTCCCTTTATGTGAACCGCTGAGAGGGAAAGGAAGTGAGCCTTGGCTAAAGTGAGTATCTGAGCCGCGGTGAACATTAGAGATTGCGACCTTGTCCCCCCTTGATGGTTGAAGTAGGCCACCACTGTCATATTGTTGGTCTGCACCCGTACATGTGAACTATTCAGGGATGGTAGGAAGTGAAGGAGCGCATATCTGACTGCCGAGAGTTCTTTTAAATTTGAAGAGTTTTGGGATTCTAGACCTGACGATTGCCCCTGGGCCGGAATGTCCCCCATGTGGGCCCCCCAACCAAATGGGCTGGCATGAGTCGTGACCACTCTGTCTGGTTTTATACTCCATTGAACCCCTTTTGACAGATGGAGCATGTCTAGCCACCATCTTAGATCGTAAAGAGTGGCTGGTGACAGCCTGAGTCTCCCATCTAGATAACCTTAAAGCTTCCCCTCTGCTTCTAGGATCTCAGACTGTAGTACTCGGGTATGAGCTTGAGCCCATTGTACATCCGGTATACATGATGTCAATGACACTAGCAGGGACACTGTCTCTTAAAGTTAGATCCGGATTCTTCCTCACTGCTCTGACTTTGCACACAATCCTTTCTTTCTTGTCTTCTGGTAGAAAACACGACTGCTTTTCTGAGTCTAGAAGAATACCCAGGAAAACTTGACGCGTGGAAGGTTCTAGTTTTGACTTTATGTTGATCATCCAACAGAATTCCTGCAGAGACGATATTATAGCGTTTACACGGGCCTTACATTGGCAGATTGAATTCCCAACTATTAAGAAACCATCCAATTAGGGTACCACAAGGGTATCCCTCTCCCTGACATGGGCCATTACCTCCGCAATAATCTTAGTAAATATTCTTGGAGCCATGGACAGGCCAAAAGGCATTGCCACAAACTGAAAATGCCTAACCTGATCTTCTAACCGCACAGCCATCCTGAGGAACTGCTGGTGATCTCTGTAAACTGGTAGATGGTAGTACACATCTTTTAGATCCAGTACCGACATGTAACACCTGGGAAATAAAAGTTTAGTTGTCGATTTAATGGACTCCTCCATTTTAAAAGCGTGATATTGGAGAAATTTATTCAACTTCCGTAAATTAATGATAGTCCTAAAGGACCCATCAGGCTTGGTAATCAAAAATAGGGGAGAATAAAACCCCTTCTCCTGATACCTTGGAACTTCTACAATAACTCACTTTTTAATTAATTGCTGAATCTCTTTTTCTAAGGCCTGTTGCTGAACCGGAGAATCAAGAGTAGTCAAAATAAACTGATTTGGAGGTATCTTCTGGAACTCCAACTTCAACCCTGACGCAACTACCCGTAAGATCCAGCTACTAGAAGTTATCTTGGTCCATTGGTTAAGAAAGTATTTTAATCTACCCCCTACTGGGAGACCAGTTCTATCTATAGTTGCGTCTATGTCTTGATGATGAAGAGGAGCTTCCGAAGTAAGCACCTTTTTTCTTCTGCTCTGCTTATTCCTCATCTCGGCTATACCCCAGGTGGTCAGATTGAAATCTTCAGAAGGGCATTCGTCTTCTGAAGGCGTTTCTAAAAGTAGGATTTAAAACCTTAGGAAATCCTTTCTTCCTATCCTCTGCCTTCGCAAGGATATCATCCAGCACGGGGCCAAAAAGGTACTCACCCCTGCATAGAATCGTACACAACTTGGCTCTAGCCTGAGCATCCCCTTTCTAGGTTTTAAGCCAAAGTGCACGACGAGCAGCATTCGAAAGACCAGCCGATCTTGCTGCTAACTTCAAGGAGTCCACCGATGCATCCGCTAGGTAGGCTACTCCCTCACAGATCTGAGATAAGTTGTTAGACTCCCTATCTCTGGGAACTTTTGGTTTAAGCTGGTCCTCCAGCTGACTTACCCAGACCATAATAGATCTGGCGGTACAGGCACTGGCAATCGCAGGATTAAAGGCTCCTGAAGATGACTCCTATACTTTCTTTAGGAACATGTCTGCCTTCCTGTCAGATGGGTCTTTAAGAAGGCCCACGTCTTCCAGAGGCAGAGAGGCGGATTTAGAGGTAGAAGCCACCGCTGCATCTACTTTAGGGACTTTTACCCACTGGGCCAAAAGCTCATCATCAAAGGGGTATCTTCTTTTGCAGATGATGGTAAAAACCCTTTATCTTGCTTATCCCATTCCCTTCTAACTAGATCCTTAACTCAATCTACTACGGGGAAGGCTCTGCGACTTTTCTGACATAGTCTAGCAAACAATCTCCTGGGTGGACCTAGGTTCTCTATTGTCTGTGACACCCATGGTCGACCGAACTGCTTTAACTAAAGGTACCGTCACACTAGACGATATCGCTAGCGATCCGTGACGTTGCAGCGTCCTGGCTAGCGATATCGTCCAGTGTGACACGCAGCAGCGATCAGGCCCCTGCTGTGATGTCGCTGGTCGGGGAAGAAAGGCCAGAACTTTATTTCGTCGCTGGCTCTCCCGCTGACATCGCTGAATCGGCGTGTGTGACGCCGATTCAGCGATGTCTTCGCTGGTAACCAGGGTAAACATCGGGTTACTAAGCGCGGCCCTGCGCTTAGTAACCCGATGTTTACCCTGGTTACCGGCATCGTTGGTCGCTGGAGAGCTGTCTGTGTGACAGCTCTCCAGCGACCAAACAGCGACGCTGCAGCGATCCGGATCGTTGTCGGTATCGCTGCAGCGTCGCTTAGTGTGACGGTACCTTTACGTCTCCATATTTTCCATAGCAAAGCACAGTCTCCCTTCCTCATCCGAGGAGGATGGCGATGAAGCATCCGAACATTCACCCTCCTGCAGAGAGGGGCTAGAATCAGACAATATATCCATACTGGTTTTTCCATGCCGTTTAGTTTTAAGGGACATCTGATTTCTTCTCTAATAACCTCCCTTAGATTTGATCGTTGGAGGGGAGCTTCCTCTTCTAACGTACGGAAAATACAAGCCTGACAACTTTTTAGCATAGCTGTCTGGAAATCATAGGAAACGGAATTGTCAGCTACTAGGTGTGAAATCATGCACTCACCCACAGCTTGATGAAAGAGTACCGGTTCCGGAGGAGGTGAAGTGCCCTGCGACGCTGGGGTACTCGAAGTCTGCTTCCTACGAACCACCTCACTGCTGCATGAACGGCTGTCACCACTCTTCCTTCGCTGATCAGGCACCTCCAAGTGCTCGGCGTCCCCTACAGAGGACATCTCGGCGCACACTTCCCCTTGCTGCGGCCGTCTTTTAAATAAATGCAGCGCTTCTCCTCCCGGCCTCCCCCAGAAGGAGTAAAACTACTTCCGGGTCACAAGCGCTCTCAGATCTGCGCAGAAGCGCCGCGCTTACGCAACCCAGGACAGCACTTCCCCGATACCTGGGATCGCATCCACGTTCCGATCAGATGAGGGGGGGGTCTGCGCGAAGTACAGTACACCCCCGACGCTGCTTCAAGAGTCCCCGAATCTGCCATCCTCACGGGAAACGCACAGAGGCCTGGTGGACCTGGGTAAGAGTATTCCTGCAGGCTCCCGCCGTCCGGACAGGAACCCAAACTGGAGAAGCGAGGGGGACCGCCCCTTTTTAACCTGTAGGTTCCTGTCCGGATGGTGGGTGGATCCCTTCTCTCGTAGTGGGTGCTGTCGTGGCGATAGGAAAATAACTACTATAATACTGCTCCCTATGTACAAGAATATAACTACTATAATACTGCTCCCTATGTACAAGAATATAACTACTATAATACTGCTCCTATGTACAAGAATATAACTACTATAATACTGCTCCTATGTACAAGAATATAACTACTATAATATTGCCCCTGTGTACAAGAATATAACTACTATAATACTGCTCCATATGTACAGGAATATAACTACTATAATACTGCTCCCTATGTACAAGAATATAACTACTATAATACTGCCCCCTATGTACAGGAATATAACTACTATAATACTGTCCTCTATGTACAAGAATATAACTACTATAATACTGTCCCCTATGTACAGGAATATAATAATATTTATGTCCACATGGATATTTTCTCTCTGAACCCTGCTTATACAGGTACTATACAGATGATCAGGTTTTAAATACATCAGATAGGGATTATAAACATTAGATAGGACTGCTCTATTATGGGTATACCTTGACGATTGGTGGAGCAGCTGAATATACTTTTTTTTGCAAAAAAACGTATTAACTAAATACCCTGTATTTTTTTCATTTTTTGACTAGCACTTGCTTATTTACTGTGACTTTTTTTACAACAGAGTATTTTTTACCTCGCTGTGCGCTTTTGTGTCTTCAAGTTTCTTGGTGGGGTGTGAACAGGTTTCTACAGACTTGTTCACTGTGCAAGTAGCCCATGTGTTTTTGGTTCTATAATACTGTCCCCTATGTACAGGAATATAACTACTATAATACTGTCCCCTATGTGCAGGAAAAATATAGTTCTTACCAATAACGGTATTTCTCTGAGCCCATGACGGCACTACGGAGAGAGGGGATCCGCCCACCAAGGACAGGAAACCTACAGATAAAAAGGCGGTACCACTCTCCCGCATCAGTTGTTTACTAGAGAACGATGGGAGACTATGGAATAGCGTATTAGTTTTAACATTACTTAACTTGAGATACCGCGTGACTAATCATATAAATAGCATATGGCACTATGTTATTGTGCACACCCATAAGTGAAAGGAGGGAATGTACGGGTGCCGTCATGGGCTCAGATAAATACCGTTATCGGTAAGAACTATATTTTTCTCTGACGCCCATGACGGCACCACGGAGAGATTTGCATAGATTGTACATTCAGGGAGGGACCACCGCTTCCAGAACCCTTTTACCGAAGGTAAGGTCTGAAGAGGAGATAAGGTCCAATCTATAGTGCCTATAGAATGTAGATGGTGAGGACCAGGTAGCAGCTCTACATATCTGGTCAATTGAAGCTCCGGCCTTCTCCGCCCAAGAGGTTGCTACTGCTCTCGTTGAGTGAGCCTTGACATCTCCCGGGACGGGCATCCCACTTGATGAGTATGCTAGGCTGATGGCGTCCGTGATCCATCTTGCCAAAGTGGCTTTGGAGGCTTTTTTCACCTTCCGGGGACCCTGAAAACACACAAAAAGAGAGGCATCCTCTCTACTCTCTCTGGTGGCTTCTATGTACTGCATGAGACATCCCCTGACATATAGTGTATGTAATGATTCTTATTCATTTTTAGGGTTGGGACAAAAGGAGGGAAGAGATATCTCTTGAGTTCTGTGGAACCGGGATGCCACCTTTGGGAGGTATGCTGGGTCTATTTTGAGAATGACTCTATCTTCAAAAAACTATGTGTAAGGAGGGTTAGCAGATAGAGCCTGTATGTACTCTACGAGCAGATGTAAGGGCGACGAGCAGGGATGTTTTGAGGGTTAGGAATTTCAATGAAATATCTCCTAAGAGTTCGAAGGGAGGTTTAGTCAGGGCTTTAAGGACCAAATTTAAATCCCATTGAGGGGCAACTTTTACTGGAAGTGGTCTCGATCTACCTGCTGCCCTGATGAACCTGGAAACCCACCGATTCCCAGCCAAATCATAGTTGAATAGGGCTCCCAATGCTGCCACATGGACTTTTAGGGTACTTGTGGCTAGACAAGTCTCCATCCCGTTTTATAAAAATTCTAATATGGATTTAAGAGGGACCTCTTCCCCTATTTTAGTACAGGATGATGAAAGGAATTTCTTCCATATCTTCCCATACTGCTTTGTTGTAGTCAGTTTCCTACTTTTTAAAAGAGTAGATACCAGCCCTGGAGAGAAACCTCTGCTTTCTAGTAGCTTCCTCTCAAATGCCAGGCTGTCAAGTGTAAGCTCGTAACTTGTGGATGGTGAACTGGGCCCAGGGAGAGTAAGTTTGGGAGGTCTGGGAGTACCCACGGGTCAGATATCGACATTCTCCTCATCCAAGAGAACCAAGGCCTCTTCGGCCAGAACGCAGCTATTAAGATCACATGAGCCCTGTCCTCGCGAATCTTCCTCAGCACTGCCGGAATCAGAGCAAATGGGGGAAACACGTAAGCCAGCTGATGTAGCCATGGAATCAGGAACGCATCCAACGCCACTGGATTCCCCAGTGGAGTTATGGAGCAAAAAGAGTTTACTTTTTTGTTTAGGTTGTTTGCGAAGAGGTCTATGTCGGGTACCCCCATTTTTCTGTAATCTGGGTGAATATTGCGTGATTTAGCTTTCATTCCCCTTGCTTTAGATGGGAACGACTCAGAAAGTCCGCTTTGTAGTTGTCCACCCCCTTTATAAGCAGACTTGTCAGAGATGGAAGGTTGCTTTCGGCTATTTGAAATATTGACTCGGTTACTTCCATCAGATTTTGAGAGCGAGTACCCCCTTGGTGATTCAGGTACACCACTACTACCCTGTTGTCTGACATAACTCTGACATGGTGAGAGTGAAGGGCCCCCAGGAATTCCAGCAGAGCGAACTTGACTGCTAGAAGTTCTTTCATATTGGAAGATTCTTTTGCTAGAGACGGCGACCAGGTGCTTTGGGCTAATAAGATCGCCCATATGAGCCCCCACCCACTGGGGCTTGCGTCTGTGGTTACGATTTTTGAAATTGGAGTTACCCACGGGACTCCCTGGGAAAAAATTTTTTTGCGATGTCCACCAGATTAGTGATCGAGTTGTGCGTGGAGATAACCTGAAACGACCTTCTAAATGCCCCCCTAGGGAGACTTGCTCTGACAAAATTTGCCATTGAAGGTCTCTCGAATGGAGCTGAGCCCATTGCACCGCAGGGATGCATGAAGTCATGGATCTCGAGAGGGACATAGCCTAGCGGAGAGTTATAGAGGGGAGAGCCTGTATCTTGGACACAAGCCCTGATATTTTTTGTATTTTCCCCCCGGGAAGGCGGCATTCCTCTTTTACAGAGTCTAGGGTGAGACCTAGATATTCCTGGACCTGGGAAGGCAATAACCTGGACTTTTCAGCCAGCCCAGCTCCTCTAGAGAACGTATTAATGTTTCTAGCTGATTGCTGCAGTGTTGGGGAGAGGAGCCTATTACCAAAAGGTCATCTAGGTATGGCACAATCAGGGTGTCCTGTTCTCTCAGATGAGCCATTACCTCCGCTATGAAGCGGAGCTTTGTAAATATTCTCGGGGCTATGGCTAGTCCGAAGGGTAGGGCTGAAAACAAAGTGGCCACGACGACGTCCTTCTTGTAGGTGAGTCTGCAGGTCTCCCATCAAGGACAGGAAACCAACTGATGCGGGAGAGTGGTACCGCCTTTTTATCTGTAGTTTCCTGTCCTTGGTGGGCGGATCCCTTCTCTCCGTGGTGCCGTCATGTGTGTCAGAGAAAATAACTACTACTATAATACTGCCCTATGTACAGGAACATAACTACTATAATACTGCCCCTATGTACAAGAATATAACTACTATAACACTGCCCCTATGTATAAGAATATAACTACTATAATACTGCCCTTATGTATAAGAATATAACTACTATAATACTACTCCTATGTACAAGAATATAACTACTATAATACTGACCCCTATGTACAGGAATATAACTACTATAATACTGACCCCTATGTACAAGAATATAACTACTATAATACTGACCCCTATGTACAGGCATATAACTACTAGAATACTGACCCCTATGTACAGGCATATAACTACTATAATACTGACCCCTATGTACAGGAATATAACTACTATAATACTGCCTCCTATGTACAGGAATATAACTCTACTATAATACTGCCTCCTATGTACAGGAATATAACTACTATAATACTGCCCCCTATGTACAAGAATATAACTACTACAATACTGACCCCTATGTACAGGAATATGACTACTATAATACTGCCCCCTATGTACAAGAATACAACTACTATAATACTGACCCCTATGTACAGGAATATGACTAAAGCAGATAGATGAAGCTGCAACCCATAATGAGGTCCTGGTTATGGGGGACTTTAACTACCCGGATATTAACTGGGAAACAGAAACCTGTGAAACCCATAAAGGCAACAGGTTTCTGCTAATAACCAAGAAAAATTATCTTTCACAATTGGTGCAGAATCCAACCAGAGGAGCAGCACTTTTAGACCTAATACTATCTAATAGACCTGACAGAATAACACATCTGCAGGTGGTCGGGCATCTAGGAAATAGCGACCACAATATTGTACAGTTTCACCTGTCTTTCACTAGGGGGACTTGTCAGGGAGTCACAAAAACACTGAACTTTAGGAAGACAAAGTTTGACCAGCTTAGAGATGCCCTTAATGTGGTAGACTGGGACAATATCCTCAGAAATAAGAATACAGATAATAAATGGGAAATGTTTAAGAACATCCTAAATAGGCAGTGTAAGCGGTTTATACCTTGTGGGAATAAAAGGACTAGAAATAGGAAAAACCCAGTGTGGCTAAACAAAGAAGTAAGACAGGCAATTAACAGTAAAAAGAAAGCATTTGCACTACTAAAGCAGGATGGCACCATTGAAGCTCTAAAAAACTATAGGGAGAGAAATACTTTATCTAAAAAACTAATTAAAGCTGCCAAAAAGGAAACAGAGAAGCACATTGCTAAGGAGAGTAAAACTAATCCCAAACTGTTCTTCAACTATATCAATAGTAAAAGAATAAAAACTGAAAATGTAGGCCCCTTAAAAAATAGTGAGGAAAGAATGGTTGTAGATGACGAGGAAAAAGCTAACATATTAAACACCTTCTTCTCCACGGTATTCACGGTGGAAAATGAAATGCTAGGTGAAATCCCAAGAAACAATGAAAACCCTATATTAAGGGTCACCAATCTAACCCAAGAAGAGGTGCGAAACCGGGTAAATAAGATTAAAATAGATAAATCTCCGGGTCCGGATGGCATACACCCACGAGTACTAAGAGAACTAAGTAATGTAATAGATAAACCATTATTTCTTATTTTTAGGGACTCTATAGCGACAGGGTCTGTTCCGCAGGATTGGCGCATAGCAAATGTGGTGCCAATATTCAAAAAGGGCTCTAAAAGTGAACCTGGAAATTATAGGCCAGTAAGTCTAACCTCTATTGTTGGTAAAATATTTGAAGGGTTTCTGAGGGATGTTATTCTGGATTATCTCAATGAGAATAACTGTTTAACTCCATATCAGCATGGGTTTATGAGAAATCGCTCCTGTCAAACCAATCTAATCAGTTTTTATGAAGAGGTAAGCTATAGGCTGGACCACGGTGAGTCATTGGACGTGGTATATCTCGATTTTTCCAAAGCGTTTGATACCGTGCTGCACAAGAGGTTGGTACACAAAATGAGAATGCTTGGTCTGGGGGAAAATGTGTGTAAATGGGTTAGTAACTGGCTTAGTGATAGAAAGCAGAGGGTGGTTATAAATGGTATAGTCTCTAACTGGGTCGCTGTGACCAGTGGGGTACCGCAGGGGTCAGTATTGGGACCTGTTCTCTTCAACATATTCATTAATGATCTGGTAGAAATATCGATATTTGCAGATGATACAAAACTATGTAAAGCAGTTAATACAAGAGAAGATAGTATTCTGCTACAGATGGATCTGGATAAGTTGGAAACTTGGGCTGAAAGGTGGCAGATGAGGTTTAACAATGATAAATGTAAGGTTATACACATGGGAAGAAGGAATCAATATCACCATTACACACTGAATGGGAAACCACTGGGTAAATCTGACAGGGAGAAGGACTTGGGGATCCTATTTAATGATAAACTTACCTGGAGCAGCCAGTGCCAGGCAGCAGCTGCCAAGGCAAACAGGATCATGGGGTGCATTAAAAGAGGTCTGGATACACATGATGACAGCATTATACTGCCTCTGTACAAATCCCTAGTTAGACCGCACATGGAGTACTGTGTCCAGTTTTGGGCACCGGTGCTCAGGAAGGATATAATGGAACTAGAGAGAGTACAAAGGAGGGCAACAAAATTAATAAAGGGGATGGGAGAACTACAATACCCAGATAGATTAGCGAAATTAGGATTATTTAGTCTAGAAAAAAGACGACTGAGGGGCGATCTAATAACCATGTATAAGTATATAAGGGGACAATACAAATATCTCGCTGAGGATCTGTTTATACCAAGGAAGGTGACGGGCACAAGGGGGCATTCTTTGCGTCTGGAGGAGAGAAGGTTTTTCCACCAACATAGAAGAGGATTCTTTACTGTTAGGGCAGTGAGAATCTGGAATTGCTTGCCTGAGGAGGTGGTCATGGCGAACTCAGTCGAGGGGTTCAAGAGAGGCCTGGATGTCTTCCTGGAGCAGAACAATATTGTATCATACAATTATTAGGTTCTGTAGAAGGACGTAGATCTGGGGATTTATTATGATGGAATATAGGCTGAACTGGATGGACAAATGTCTTTTTTCGGCCTTACTAACTATGTTACTATGTTACTATGACTACTATAATACTGCCCTCTATGTACAAGAATATAACTAATATAATACTGCTCCCTATGTAAAGGAATATAATTACTATAATACTGCCCCTATGTATAAGAATATAACTACTATAATACTGCCCCCTATGTACAAGAATATAACTACTATAATACTGCCCCCTATGTACAAGAGTATAACTACTATAATACTGTCCCCTATGTACAAGAATATAACTGCTATAATACTGTCCCCTATGTACAAGAATATAACTACTATAATACTGCCCCCTATGTACAGGAATATAACTACTATAATACTGTCCCCTATGTACAGGAATATAACTACTATAATACTGTCCCCTATGTACAGGAATATAACTAATATAATACTGTACCCTATGTACAGGAATATACCGTAACTACTATAATACTGTCCCCTATGTACACGAATATAACTACTATAATACTGTCCCCTATGTACAGGAATATAACTACTATAATACTGTCCCCTATGTACAAGAATATAACTACTATAATACTGTCCCCTATGTACAGGAATATAACTACTATCATACTGCCCTCTATGTACAAGGATATAACTACTATAATACTGCCCCCTATGTACAGGAATATAACTACTATAATACTGCTCCCTATGTACAGGAATATAACTACTACTAGATGGTGGCCCGATTCAAACGCATCGGGTATTCTAGAATATGCATGTCCACGTAGTATATTGCCCAGCCACGTAGTATATAGCCCAGCCACGTAGTATATTGCCCAGCCACGTAGTATATTGCCCAGCCACGCAGTATATTGCTAAGCCACGCATCAGCAGGCGCGCGCGACCAATCAGCGACATTGGCGCGGGATTTAAATCCCGCTTCGGTGATTGGTAGTGCCCAATCAGCGAAGTGGGATTTAAATCCCGCGCCAATGTCGCCCTCCTGGGCGCTACCAATCAGCGAAGAGGGATTTAAATCTCGCGCCAATTTCGCTGGTTGGTCGCGCTCAGCCGGTGCGACTAATCAGTGAAGCGGGATTTAAATCCCGCGCCAATGCCGCTGATTGGTCGCGTGCGCCTGCTGGGCGCGACCAATCAGCGAAGCGGGATTCAAATCCCGCGCCAATGTTGCCGGCTGGGCACTACCAATCAGCGAAGCAGGATTTAAATCCCGCACCAATTTCGCTGGTTGGTCGTGCTCAGCTGGTGCGACTAATCAGTGAAGCGGGATTTAAATCCCGCGCCAATGTCGCTGATTGGTCGCGCGCGCCTGCTGGGCGCGACCAATGAGCGAAGTGGGATTCAAATCCCGCGCCAATGTCGCCGGCTGGGTGCTACCAATCAGCGAAGCGGGATTTATATCCCGCGCCAATGTCGCTGGTTGATCGTGACCAATCAGCGAAGCGGGATTTAAATCCCGCACCAGCGTGACCAATCAGCAAAGCGGGATTTAAATCCCGCGCCAATGTCGCTGATTCGTCGCGCCGGCTGCTGGGAGCGACCAATCAGCGAAGCGGGATTTCAATGCCGCGCCAATGTGGCTGCTCAGGTCCATGCATTGCGGTCTCGTGAGATGATGACGTAGTGGTCTCGCGAGACCGCCACATCATCATCTCGTGAGACCGCAATGCATGGACCCGAGTGTCGCGAGCAGCGGGATAGGCCGGGGCTGAATCCGGAAGGTGAGTATATAATGATTTTTTATTTTTTTTTTAACATTAGATCTTTTTACTATTGATGCTGCATAGGCACCATCAATAGTAAAAAGTTGGTCACACGGGGTTAATAGCAGCTTTAACAGAGTGCGCTACACCGGTCCGTTAACGCTGGCATTAACCCTGTGTGAGGGCTGACAGGAGGGGAGTATGGAGCGGGCACTGACTGCGGGGAGGAAGGAGCCGCCATTTTTCTGCCGGACTGTGCCCATCGCTGTTTTGCCACGACCAGTCAGCGACTTGGATTTCAATGACAGAGGCAGCGACCAATGAATATCTGTGACAGACAGAAGGACAGACAGACGAAAGTGTGTTGTGAATTCCGCTCTTGGGCTCCCTCCGGTGGTTGTAAGTGGCACTTTTGTGAGTTCTGCTCTTGGGCTCCCTCTTGTGGTTTCTAGTGGTATGGCTGCTCCTTGGAGTTAGCTGTCATCAGTTGCCTCCACTTATCGTCTCTTCTGCTCCACTATTTAAGTCTGGCTCTTTCTTCAGCCTGTGCCACTTGTCAATGTTTCCTGGCTGGATTCACATCTCTGCTTGGATTCTCCTGGTTTCCTGACCAGTTCTGCAAAGATAAGTTCTGGCTTTGCTCATTTCAGTCCACATGTTGTGGACTTATTGTTCTGTGCATTCTATATTTGTCCAGCTTGTCAGTATGGATTTTTTCTGTTAGCTGGAAGCTCTGGGAAGCAGATTTACCCTCCACACCTTTAGTCAGGTGTGGAGATTTTGTAAACTCTGTGTGGATTGTTTTGTAGTTTTTATACTGACCGCACAGTATCCTTTCCTGTCCTATCTATCAAGCTAGACTGGCCTCCTATGTTAAAATCTGATTTCATTTCTGCGTATGTTATTTTCCCCTCCTCTCACCGTCAATATTTGTGGGGGGCTATATTTCCTTTGGGGATTTTCTCTGAGGCAAGATAGGTTTCCTGTTTCCATCTTTAGGGGAAGTTAGATCTTAGGCTGTGCCGAGGGGTCTAGGGAGCGTCAGGTACCCCCCACGGCTATTTTTAGTTGCGCTGCTAGGTTCAGGGTTTGCGGTCAGTACAGATACCACCTCCTTCAGAGCTTGCCTCATGTTGTTCCTAAACCACCAGATCATAACAGTACAAGTGGCCCAAAAATGAATTAAATGTATCTCAAAAGAAGGAAAAGAAAGTTCTGAACCATTTTTTTTTCTGTGCTTTGGTTTGTCTTTTTTTTTTCCTCTTGATATCTGGGTGGTTCAGGATATATGTTTTGGCATGGATGTTCAGGGTTGGTTTTCTCGTGTGGATCAACTTGCTGCAAGAGTACAGAGTATCCAGGACTATGTTGTCTAGACTCCGGCTTTAGAGCCCAGAATTCCTACTCCTGATTTGTTTTTTGGGGACAGATCCAAGTTTTTGAACTTTAAAAATAACTGCAAATTGTTTTTTGCTTTGAAACCCCGTTCTTCTGGTGATCCTATTCAGCAAGTAAAAATCATCATATCCTTGCTGCGTGGTGACCCTCAAGACTGGGCTTTTTCTCTTGAAACAGGGGATCCGGCATTATTGAATGTAGATGCATTTTTTCAAGCGCTTGGATTATTGTATGACAAACCTAATTCTGTGGATCATGCAGAAAAAACCCTGTTGGCCTTGTGTCCAGGTCAGGAAGCGGCAGAGTTATACTGCCAGAAATTTAGAAAATGGTCTGTGCTCACTAAATGGAATGAAGAGGCTCTGGCTGCTATTTTCAGAAAAGGTCTTTCTGAAACCCTTAAAGATGTTATGGTGGGCTTTCCTACGCCTGCCGGTTTGAGTGAATCTAGCCATTCAGATTGATTGGCGTCTGCGCGAGCGCAAAGCTGTGCACCATATGGCAGTATCCTCTGAGCATAGTCCTGAACCTATGCAATGTGATAGGATTTTCACTAGAATAGAACGGCAGGAATTCAGACGTCAGAATAGGCTGTGTTTTTACTGTGGTGATTCGGCTCATGTTATCTCTGATTGCCCTAAGCGTACTAAGAGAGTCGCTAGGTCTGTTACCATTAGTACTATACAGCCCAAATTTCTCTTATCTGTGACCCTGATTTGCTCAGTGTCGTCCTTTTCTGTCATGGTATTTGTGGATTCAGGCGCTGCCCTGAACTTAATGGACTTAGAATTCGCCAGGCGCTGTGGTTTTTCCTTGCAGCCTTTGCAGAGCCCTATTCCCTTGAGGGGCATTGATGCTACACCCTTGGCCAAGGATAAACCTCAGTACTGGACACAGATGACTATGTACATGGCTCCTGCCCATCAGGAAGATTGCCGTTTTCTGGTGTTGCATAACCTGCATGATGTTGTTGTGCTGGGATTTCCATGGTTACAGGAACATAATCCGGTGCTGGATTGGAAAACTATGTCTGTGACTAGTTGGGGTTGTCGAGGAGTACTGTTGTGAATTCTGTTATCGAACTCCCTCCTGTGGTCATGAATGGTAATTCGGCGAGTTCTATCCATGGACTCCCTCTGGTGGCTGTGAGTGGAGCTGCTGGTTCTGATGTTCCTTCCACAGGTGACTTAGTTTATTTTTTGGCTGGCTGCTCTATTTAACTCCACTCAGATCGTTACTCCATGCCAGCTGTCAATGTTCTTGTACTGGTTCAGTTCGTTCGTGGATCTTTCTGGTGACCTGTCAACTCCAACAGAAGCTAAGTCCCTGCTAGTTAATTATTTGTTCATTGTTTTCTTGTCCAGCTTGCTATCATGATTTTGCCTTGCTAGCTGGAAGCTCTGGGATGCAGAGTGGCACCTCCGCACCGTGAGTCGGTGCGGGGGTCTTTTTGCACACTCTGCGTGGTCTTTTGTAGTTTTTGTGCTGACCGCACAGATACTAAACAGACTGAGGATAGGAAAGGTAAGTCTGGCCTCCTTTGCTGAAACCTGTTTTCATTTCTGTGTTTGTGACTTTCATCTTAACTCACAGTCAATATATGTGGGGGGCTGCCTTTTCCTATTTGATGAGCCCAAGTCCAGTTCCCTTCCTCCACATAGGGACTGTGATTTTGCTATTAACTTGATTCCTGGTTGTAAGTTCCCTAATGGCCCACTTTTCAATCTGTCTGTGCCAGAGCATGCCGCCATGCGGAGCTATGTTAAGGAATCTTTGGAGAAAGGGCATATTCGGCCCTCTTCGTCACCATTGGGAGTGGGTTTCTTTTTTGTTGCTAAGAAGGAAAGCTCCTTGAGACCCTGTATTGATTATCGTCTTCTTAATAAGATCACGGTTAAATTCCAATACCCCTTGCCTCTGCTTACTGATTTGTTTGCTCAGATTAAGGGGGCTAGTTGGTTTACTAAGATTGACCTCCGAGGGGCATATAATCTTGTTCGTATTAAACAGGGTGACGAATGGAAAACTGCATTTAATACGCCCGAAGGCCATTTTGAATACCTTGTGATGCCATTTGGGCTTTCTAATGCTCCATCTGTGTTCCAGTCTTTCATGCATGATATTTTCCGCAATTATCTTGATAAATTCATGGTTGTATATTTGGATGATATTTTGATTTTTTCCAATGATTGGGAGTCTCATGTGAAGCAGGTCAGGATGGTGTTCCAGATCCTTCGTGATAATGCTTTATTTGTGAAGGGGTCTAAGTGCCTATTCGGAGTTCAGAAGGTCTCTTTTTTGGGTTTTATTTTTTCTCCCTCGTCTATAGAAATGGATCCTGTTAAGGTCCAAGCTATTCATGACTGGATCCAACCCACATCTGTGAAGGGTCTTCAAAAATTTTTGGGCTTTGCTAATTTCTATCGCCGTTTCATTGCCAACTTTTCCAGTGTGGTTAAGCCCCTTACTGATTTGACGAAGAAAGGCGCTGATGTGACGAATTGGTCCTCTGAGGCTGTTGAGGCCTTTCAGGAGCTTAAACGCCGATTTACTTCTGCCCCTGTGTTGCGTCAACCGGATGTTTCTCTTCCTTTTCAGGTTGAGGTCGACGCTTCTGAGATTGGGGCAGGGGCCGTTTTGTCTCAGAGGGAGTCTGATGGTTCTTTGATGAAACCGTGTGCTTTTTTTTCCAGAAAGTTTTCGCCTGCGGAACGCAATTATGATGTCGGCAATCGGGAGTTGTTGGCTATGAAGTGGGCGTTTGAAGAGTGGCGACATTGGCTTGAGGGAGCTAAACACCGTGTTGTGGTCCTGACCGATCATAAGAATCTGTTTTACCTCGAGTCGGCCAAGCGGCTGAATCCTAGACAGGCTCGATGGTCCCTGTTTTTCTCCCGTTTTGATTTTGTGGTCTCGTATCTTCCGGGATCTAAGAATGTTAAGGCTGATGCCCTCTCTAGGAGTTTTTCGCCTGATTCTCCTGGAGTCCTGGAGCCGGTTGGCATTCTTAAGGAGGGGGTGATTCTTTCTGCTATCTCCCCTGATTTGCGGCGGGTGCTTCAGGAATTTCAGGCTGACAGGCCTGACCGCTGTCCAGTGGGGAAGCAGTTTGTTCCTGATAGATGGACAAGTAAGGTAATTTCTGAGGTTCATTGTTCAGTGTTGGCTGGTCATCCTGGGATTTTTGGTACCAGAGATTTGGTTGCTAGGTCCTTTTGGTGGCCTTCCTTGTCTCGCGATGTGCGTGCTTTTGTGCAGTCCTGTGGGACTTGCGCCCGGGCCAAGCCTTGCTGTTCCCGCGCTAGTGGGTTGCTTTTGCCTTTGCCGGTCCCTGAGAGGCCCTGGACGCATATTTCCATGGATTTTATTTCGGATCTTCCTGTTTCCCAGAAGATGTCTGTTATCTGGGTTGTTTGTGACCGGTTCTCTAAAATGGTCCATCTGGTACCTTTGCCTAAGTTGCCTTCCTCCTCAGATCTGGTTCCATTATTTTTTCAGCATGTGGTTCGTTTGCATGGCATTCCGGAGAATATTGTGTCTGACAGAGGTTCTCAGTTTGTCTCTAGATTTTGGCGGGCCTTTTGTGCTAGGATGGGCATTGATTTATCTTTTTCTTCGGCGTTTCATCCTCAGACTAATGGCCAAACTGAGCGAACTAATCAGACCTTGGAGACCTATTTGAGATGCTTTGTGTCTGCTGATCAGGATGATTGGGTGTCTTTCTTGCCGTTGGCCGAGTTTGCCCTTAATAATCGGGCTAGTTCGGCTACTTTGGTTTCACCTTTCTTTTGTAATTTTGGTTTTCATCCTCGTTTTTCTTCTGGGCAGGTTGAGCCTTCTGATTGTCCTGGTGTTAATTCTGTGGTGGACAGGCTGCAGCAGATTTGGACTCATGTGGTGGACAATTTGACGTTGTCTCAGGAAAGGGCTCAACGTTTTGCTAACCGCCGTCGGCGTGTTGGTCCCCGGCTTCGTGTGGGGGATTTGGTTTGGTTGTCTTCTCGTCATGTTCCTATGAAGGTTTCTTCTCCTAAGTTTAAGCCTCGGTTTATTGGTACTTATAAAATTTCTGAAATTATTAATCCGGTGTCTTTTCGTTTGGCTCTTCCTGCCATTCATGATGTTTTCCATAGATCTTTGTTGCGGAGACATGTGGTGCCCGTCGTTCCCTCGGTTGACCCTCCTGCCCCGGTGTTGGTTGAGGGAGAGTTGGAATATGAGGTTGAGAAGATTTTGAATTCTCGTTTTTCGAGGCGGAGGCTTCAGTATCTTGTCAAGTGGAAGGGTTATGGCCAGGAGGATAATTCTTGGGTTGTTGCCTCCGATGTCCATGCTACCGATTTGGTTCGTGCTTTTCACTTGGCTCGTCCTGATCGGCCTGGGGGCTCTGGTGAGGGTTCGGTGACCCCTCCTCAAGGGATGGGGGTACTGTTGTGAATTCCGCTCTTGGGCTCCCTCCGGTGGTTGTAAGTGGCACTTTTGTGAGTTTTGCTCTTGGGCTCCCTCTTGTGGTTTCTAGTGGTATGGCTGCTCCTTGGAGTTAGCTGTCATCAGCTGCCTCCACTTATCGTCCGCTATTTAACCCCTTAGCGACCGCCGATACGCCTTTTAACGGCGGCCGCTAAGGGTACTTAAACCACAGCGCCGTTAATTAACGGCACTGTGGAAAAAGTGAATAGAGCCCCCCAGAGTCGGATTTTCTCCGGGGTCTCGGCTGCCTTGGGTAGCCGAGCCACCAGAGAACATGATTCGGGGGGTTTTTAACCCACCCCGCATTTGCGATCGCCGGTAATTAACCGTTTACCGGCGATCGCAAAAAAAAAAAAACGCGATCTCTTTAATTTCTCTGTCCTCCGATGTGATCGCACATCGGAGGACAGAGAAAAGGGGTCCCAGGTGGCCCCCCAATATTTACCTAGCTCCCCCGGTGCTCCTCGTGTCTCCCGGTGGGCGCCGCCATCTTCAAAATGGCGGGCGCATGCGCAGTGCGCCCGCCGGCCGGCCCCGCGACAATCTTTGGGGTCTCGGCTGCCGGGGGTAGCCGAGACCCCAAAGAGCATGATCGGGGTCGGTTTTACCGACCCCTGTTTTGCGATCGCCGGTAATTAACTGTTTACCGGCGACCGCAAAAAAAAAAAAAAAAGTAAAGTGTAATTCTCTGTCCTCTGATGTGATCGCACATCAGAGGACAGAGAAATAGGGGGATTCGGGGACCCTACAATACTCACCTGTGTCCCTGGATCCTCTTGCTGCTCCTCCTGGCCGCCGGCAGAAGAAAATGGCGGGCGCATGCGCAGTGCGCCCGCCATCTGTCTCCATGTGCCGGCCGGCAGGAGAACAGCAGTTGGGGCTAAAAGTAGGGTTAGGGTTAGGGGTAGGGTTATGGGTAGGGTTAGGGCTAGGGTTAGGGCTAGGGGTAGGGTTAAATTTAGGGTTAGGGTTGGGGCTAAATTTAGGGTTAGGGCTAAATTTAGGGTTAGGCTTCTTTCACACTTACGTCGGTACGGGGCCGTCGCAATGCGTCGGCCCGACATACCGACGCACGTTGTGAAAATTGTGCACAACGTGGGCAGCAGCTGTAGTTTTTCAACGCATCCGCTGCCCAAT
Source organism: Ranitomeya imitator (assembly GCF_032444005.1). Taxonomy (NCBI): domain Eukaryota; kingdom Metazoa; phylum Chordata; class Amphibia; order Anura; family Dendrobatidae; genus Ranitomeya; species Ranitomeya imitator. The sequence continues at coordinate 600,643,641 of NC_091282.1, forward strand.
CTATGTCCTGGGGAGGAGGGGGCGGAGTTACGGCCACGCATGCGCGGTCAGAAATGGCGGATGCGACGTACAAAAAAACGTTTCATTGAACGTTTTTTTGTGCCGACGGTCCGCCAAAACACAACTGATCCAGTGCACGACAGACGCGACGTGTGGCCATCCGTCACGATCCGTCGGCAATACAAGTCTATGGGCAAAAAACGCATCCTGCGGGCACATTTGCAGGATCCGTTTCTTGTCCAAAACGACGGATTGCGACGGAATGCCAAACGACGCAAGTGCGAAAGTAGCCTTAGGGCTAGGGTTAGGGTTGGGGCTAAAGTTAGGGCTAGGGTTGGGGCTAAAGTTAGGGTTAGAGTTGGGATTAGGGTTAGGGTTTGGATTAGGGTTGGTATTAGGGTTAGGGTTGGCATTAGGGTTACGCTTGGGATTAGGGTTAGGTTTGGGATTAGGGTTGAGATTAGGATTAGGGGTGTGTTGGATTTAGGGTTTTGATTAGGGTTATGGTTAGGGTTGACATTAGGGTTGTTTTGGGGTAAGGGTTGTGATTATGGTTAGGGTTAGTGATTAGGATTATGGATCAGGTTGGGATTAGGGTTAGGGGTGTGTTGGGGTTAGGGTTGGAGCTAGAATTGGGGGGTTTCCACTGTTTAGGTACATCAGGGGGTCTCCAAACACGACAGCCAATTTTGCGCTCAAAAAGTCAAATGGTGCTCCCTCCCTTCTGAGCTCTGTCGTGCGCCCAAACAGTGGGTTACCCCCACATATGGGGCATCAGCATACTCGGGATAAATTGGACAACAACTTCTGGGGTCCAATTTCTCTTGTTACCCTTGTGAAAATAAAAACTTGGGGGCTACAAAATCTTTTTTGTGGAAAAATATATATATTTTTTTTTTATGACTCTGCATTATAAACTTCTGTGAAGCACTTGGGCATTTAAAGTTCTCACCACACATCTAGATAAGTTCCTTGGGGGGTCTAGTTTCCAAAATGGGGTCACTTGTGGGGGGTTACTACAGTTTAGGTATATCAGGGGCTCTGCAATCGCAACATAATGACCACAGACCATTCTATCAAAGTCTGCATTCCAAAAAGGCGCTCCTTCCCTTCCGAGCTCTGCCGTGCGCCCAAACAGTGGTTTACCCCCACATATGGCGCATCAGCGTACTCGGGATAAATTGGACAACAACTATTGCAGTCCAATTTCTCCTGTTACCCTTGTGAAAATAAAAACTTGGGGGCTACAATATCTTTTTTGTGGAAAAAAAAATATTTTTTATTTTCACGACTCTGCATTATAAACTTCTGTGAAGCACTTGGGCATTCAAGGTTCTCACCACATATCTAGATAAGTTCCATGGGGGGTCTAGTTTCCAAAATGGGGTCACTTGTGCGGGATTTCTACTGTTTAGGCACATCAGGGGCTCTCCAAACGCGACATGGCGTCCGATCTCAATTCCAGCCAATTCTACATTGAAAAAGTAAAACGGCACTCTTTCTCTTCCAAGCTCTGCGGTGCGCCCAAACAGTGGTTTACCCCCACATATTGGGTATCGACGTATTCAGGAGAAATTGCACAACAACTTTAGTGGTCTAATTTCTCCTGTTACCCTTGTGAAAATAAAAATTTGTGGGCAAAAATATCATTTTTGTAGAAAAAATGCGATTTTTTTTTTTTTCACGGCTCTACGTTATAAACTTCTGTGAAGCACTTGGGGGTTCAGAGTGCTCACCACACATCTAGATAAGTTCCTTAAGGGGTGTAGTTTCCAAAATGGTGTCACTTGAGGGGTTTCCACTGTTTAGGCACATCAGGGGCTCTCTAAACCTGACATGGCGTCCAATCTCAATTCCAGCCAATTCTGCATTGAAAAAGTCAAACGGCGCTCCTTCACTTCTAAGTTCTGCGGTGCGCCCAAAAAGTGGTTTACCCCCACATATGGGGTATTGGCGTATTCAGGAGAAATTGCATAACAAAATTTATGGTTACATTTCTGTTTCTACACTTGTGAAAATAAAAAAAATGGTTCTGAATTAAGATGTTTGCAAAAAAAAGTTAAATGTTCATTTTTTCCTTCCACATTGTTTCAGTTCCTGTGAAGCACGTAAAGGGTTAATAAACTTCTTGAATGTGGTTTTGAGAACCTTGAGGGGTGTAGTTTTTAGAATGGTGTCACACTTCATTATTTTCTATCATATAGACCCCTCAAAATGACTTCAAATGAGATGTGGTCCCTAAAAAGAATGGTGTTGTAAAAATGAGAAATTGCTGGTCAACTTTTAACCCTTATAACTCCCTAACAAAAAAAAATTTTGTTTCCAAAATTGTGCTGATGTAAAGTAGACATGTGGGACATGTTATTTATTAACTATTTTTAGTGACATATCTCTCTGATTTAAGGGCATAAAAATACAAAGTTTGAAAATTGCAAAATTTTAAAAATTTTCGCCATATTTCCGTTTTTTTCATAAATAATCGCAAGTAATATCGAAGAAATGTTACCACTAACATGAAGTACAATATGTCACGAAAAAACAATCTCAGAATCAGCGGGATCCGTTGAAGCGTTCCAGAGTTATAACCTCATAAAGTGACAGTGGTCAGAATTGCAAAAATTGGCCTGGTCATTAAAGGGACACTGTCACCTGAATTTGGAGGGAACAATCTTCAGCCATGGAGGCGGGGTTTTTGATTCACCCTTTCCTTACCCACTGGCTGCATGCTGGCTGCAATATTGGATTGAAGTTCATTCTCTGTCCTCCGTAGTACATGCCTGCACAAGGTGCAATCTTGCCTTGCGCAGACGTGTACTATGGAGGACAGAGAATGAACTTCAATCCAATATTGCAGCCAGCATGCAGCCAGTGGGTAAGGAAAGGGTGAATCAAAAACCCCAAAACCCCGCCTCCATGGCTGAAGATTGTTCCCTCCAAATTCAGGTGACAGTGTCCCTTTAAGTACCAAATTGGCTCTGTCACTAAGGGGTTAAGTCTGGCTTTTTCTTCAGCCTGTGCCACTTGTCAATGTTTCCTGGCTGGATTCACATCTCTGCTTGGATTCTCCTGGTTTCCTGACCAGTTCTGCAAAGATAAGTTCTGGCTTTGCTCATTTCAGTCCACATGTTGTGGACTTATTGTTCTGTGCATTCTATATTTGTCCAGCTTGTCAGTATGGATTTTTTCTGTTAGCTGGAAGCTCTGGGAAGCAGATTTACCCTCCACACCTTTAGTCAGGTGTGGAGATTTTGTAAACTCTGTGTGGATTGTTTTGTAGTTTTTATACTGACCGCACAGTATCCTTTCCTGTCCTATCTATCAAGCTAGACTGGCCTCCTATGCTAAAATCTGATTTCATTTCTGCGTATGTTATTTTCCCCTCCTCTCACCGTCAATATTTGTGGGGGGCTATCATTCCTTTGGGGATTTTCTCTGAGGCAAGATAGGTTTCCTGTTTCCATCTTTAGGGGAAGTTAGATCTTAGGCTGTGCCGAGGGGTCTAGGGAGCGTCAGGTACCCCCCATGGCTATTTTTAGTTGCGCTGCTAGGTTCAGGGTTTGCGGTCAGTACAGATACCACCTCCTTCAGAGCTTGTCTCATGTTGTTCCTAAACCACCAGATCATAACAGAAGTGACCCTTACACAATTATATAGTAGATAATAATGCTCCTATGTACAGAAATATACTGTATCTACTAGAACACTGCCCCCTATGTACTGTCCAATAATATTACTGCTATAATACTATGAATACATACTTACGTCATACAGGACGTGTGAATGTGCCAGTCAGGGTTTTCCCTCCTGTCACACGCAGTCAGGTGGCGGCCATGGTTCCGCACGTAGCGTGTGCTCGGCCATGACGGTCACATGACCCCGGTACCTGGCCACGAGCGGTAGCCCCGCAGGGTGCTGCTGTGTACAGCGCCTCCTCCACCACAGTACACACCATGTTGTATTCCTGACAGAAAACCGACTGACAGGCCAGGAGGCCTCACACATCTGACAAGGCTAGGGTTAACCGAAAGCCGAGCTCTGATTGGATAAAATGACAATACAGCTCTGACTGGGTCCTATGTGCCCAGGTAGTTCTGGTCAGTGACGCACCGACAGCAGACTACACACGCGTTGTTACCGCTTGCCCTCCCGACTTGCACCTTGCCCCCTTCTCTCACTGCAGTTTTAGGATAAGCCCGGCCGGCGGCCGCCTATTAGGAGAAGGTTCGTGCTTCCCATCCCCTTACCTGACAGTAACCACGCCTCTTCCCGGTCTGTATGTCAGGTGATTGGTCCGCTCAGCTCTCAGTTTTCCAGGTGGGTGTGTCTTATGGATTGTGCTGATTGGCTGGCCCGCATTTCTCCCTCCTTTGCACCGTGACAGTTTTCCGCAAATCCGCACTACATCTCCCGCCATGCTCAGCGGGTGACGCGCCGGTCCCGTGATTCCCGCTGGCTTCGCTCCTCCCGGTCTGTGTGAAGATGGCGGATGAAGACGGGATCCACTCTAGTCAACGGAACGGGGGTGGAGGCCCGGGATTCGGGCCTGCCGGAGGGCCGCGGGTTGTCAGGATAGTCAAGTCCGAGTCCGGCTATGGCTTTAACGTTCGGGGTCAAGTGAGCGAAGGCGGCCAGCTCCGGAGCATCAACGGCGAGCTGTACGCCCCGCTGCAGCATGTGAGCGCCGTGCTACCCGGGGGAGCCGCCGACCGCGCCGGGATCCGTAAGGGGGACCGCATCCTGGAGGTGTGAGTACCGGGAACGGGGGTCTGTTACCGGGGAGAAGGGGGTCCGCATCCTGGAGGTGTGAGTACCGGGAACGGGGGTCTGTTACCGGGGAGAAGGGGGTCCGCATCCTGGAGGTGTGAGTACCGGGAACGGGGGTCTGTTACTGGGGAGAAGGGGGTCCGCATCCTGGAGGTGTGAGTACCGGGAACGGGGGTCTGTTACTGGGGAGAAGGGGGTCCGCATCCTGGAGGTGTGAGTACCGGGAACGGGGGTCTGTTACTGGGGAGAAGGGGGTCCGCATCCTGGAGGTGTGAGTACCGGGAACGGGGGTCTGTTACTGGGGAGAAGGGGGTCCGCATCCTGGAGGTGTGAGTACCGGGAACGGGGTCTGTTACTGGGGAGAAGGGGGTCCGCATCCTGGAGGTGTGAGTACCGGGAACGGGGTCTGTTACTGGGGAGAAGGGGGTCCGCATCCTGGAGGTGTGAGTACCGGGAACGGGGGTCTGTTACTGGGGAGAAGGGGGTCCGCATCCTGGAGGTGTGAGTACCGGGAACGGGGGTCTGTTACTGGGGAGAAGGGGGTCCGCATCCTGGAGGTGTGAGTACCGGGAACGGGGGTCTGTTACTGGGGAGAAGGGGGTCCGCATCCTGGAGGTGTGAGTACCGGGAACGGGGGTCTGTTACTGGGGAGAAAGGGGTCCGCATCCTGGAGGTGTGAGTACCGGGAACGGGGTCTGTTACTGGGGAGAAGGGGGTCCGCATCCTGGAGGTGTGAGTACCGGGAACGGGGGTCTGTTACCGGGGAGAAGGGGGTCCGCATCCTGGAGGTGTGAGTACCGGGAACGGGGGTCTGTTACCGGGGAGAAGGGGGTCCGCATCCTGGAGGTGTGAGTACCGGGAACGGGGGTCTGTTACTGGGGAGAAAGGGGTCCGCATCCTGGAGGTGTGAGTACCGGGAACGGGGGTCTGTTACTGGGGAGAAGGGGGTCCGCATCCTGGAGGTGTGAGTACCGGGAACGGGGGTCTGTTACTGGGGAGAAGGGGGTCCGCATCCTGGAGGTGTGAGTACCGGGAACGGGGGTCTGTTACCGGGGAGAAGGGGGTCCGCATCCTGGAGGTGTGAGTACCGGGAACGGGGGTCTGTTACTGGGGAGAAAGGGGTCCGCATCCTGGAGGTGTGAGTACCGGGAACGGGGGTCTGTTACTGGGGAGAAGGGGGTCCGCATCCTGGAGGTGTGAGTACCGGGAACGGGGGTCTGTTACTGGGGAGAAAGGGGTCCGCATCCTGGAGGTGTGAGTACCGGGAACGGGGGTCTGTTACTGGGGAGAAAGGGGTCCGCATCCTGGAGGTGTGAGTACCGGGAACGGGGGTCTGTTACTGGGGAGAAAGGGGTCCGCATCCTGGAGGTGTGAGTACCGGGAACGGGGGTCTGTTACTGGGGAGAAGGGGGTCCGCATCCTGGAGGTGTGAGTACCGGGAACGGGGTCTGTTACTGGGGAGAAGGGGGTCCGCATCCTGGAGGTGTGAGTACCGGGAACGGGGTCTGTTACTGGGGAGAAGGGGGTCCGCATCCTGGAGGTGTGAGTACCGGGAACGGGGTCTGTTACCGGGGAGAAGGGGGTCCGCATCCTGGAGGTGTGAGTACCGGGAACGGGGGTCTGTTACCGGGGAGAAGGGGGTCCGCATCCTGGAGGTGTGAGTACCGGGAACGGGGGTCTGTTACCGGGGAGAAGGGGGTCCGCATCCTGGAGGTGTGAGTACCGGGAACGGGGGTCTGTTACTGGGGAGAAGGGGGTCCGCATCCTGGAGGTGTGAGTACCGGGAACGGGGGTCTGTTACTGGGGAGAAGGGGGTCCGCATCCTGGAGGTGTGAGTACCGGGAACGGGGGTCTGTTACCGGGGAGAAGGGGGTCCGCATCCTGGAGGTGTGAGTACCGGGAACGGGGGTCTGTTACCGGGGAGAAGGGGGTCCGCATCCTGGAGGTGTGAGTACCGGGAACGGGGGTCTGTTACTGGGGAGAAAGGGGTCCGCATCCTGGAGGTGTGAGTACCGGGAACGGGGGTCTGTTACTGGGGAGAAGGGGGTCCGCATCCTGGAGGTGTGAGTACCGGGAACGGGGGTCTGTTACCGGGGAGAAGGGGGTCCGCATCCTGGAGGTGTGAGTACCGGGAACGGGGGTCTGTTACTGGGGAGAAAGGGGTCCGCATGCTGGAGGTGTGAGTACCGGGAACGGGGGTCTGTTACCGGGGAGAAGGGGGTCCGCATCCTGGAGGTGTGAGTACCGGGAACGGGGTCTGTTACTGGGGAGAAGGGGGTCCGCATCCTGGAGGTGTGAGTACCGGGAACGGGGGTCTGTTACTGGGGAGAAGGGGGTCCGCATCCTGGAGGTGTGAGTACCGGGAACGGGGTCTGTTACTGGGGAGAAGGGGGTCCGCATCCTGGAGGTGTGAGTACCGGGAACGGGGGTCTGTTACTGGGGAGAAGGGGGTCCGCATCCTGGAGGTGTGAGTACCGGGAACGGGGGTCTGTTACTGGGGAGAAGGGGGTCCGCATCCTGGAGGTGTGAGTACCGGGAACGGGGTCTGTTACTGGGGAGAAGGGGGTCCGCATCCTGGAGGTGTGAGTACCGGGAACGGGGTCTGTTACTGGGGAGAAGGGGGTCCGCATCCTGGAGGTGTGAGTACCGGGAACGGGGTCTGTTACTGGGGAGAAGGGGGTCCGCATCCTGGAGGTGTGAGTACCGGGAACGGGGGTCTGTTACCGGGGAGAAGGGGGTCCGCATCCTGGAGGTGTGAGTACCGGGAACGGGGGTCTGTTACTGGGGAGAAAGGGGTCCGCATGCTGGAGGTGTGAGTACCGGGAACGGGGGTCTGTTACCGGGGAGAAGGGGGTCCGCATCCTGGAGGTGTGAGTACCGGGAACGGAGGTCTGTTACTGGGGAGAAGGGGGTCCGCATCCTGGAGGTGTGAGTACAGGGAGAGGGGGGCTGTCACCGGAGGGACATCACCAGTGAGAAGTAAGACTGCATCCTGGAGGTGTGAGTACTGGTAATGGGGCGCCATGTGTGGGGAAATGATGGTGTGTACAGATACTATTTTTCAGACAGGAATAACCCATTTCCAGGCAAAATCGTCCCATGTTTAGATGGCTTCTTGCTGGGCCGGTATATGGATCAGTAACTTATGACTATATTATGGGCCAGCTGGGATGTCAGGGTTCTCTGGGCCATGTCTGTTGTTTTCCTGCCGTTTTGTCTTCTCTGCTCTCATCCTTTGGGGTTACTTTCTGGATGAAATTACTCTGTTATAATTGGGTCCATTAAAGAACCCCCCCCCCCTAGACCTCGCCTCAGTCAGGGAGGGTCCGGCCGAGCACTTCCTGTTTACTTCCTCTTTCCTTGTGTAGCTCTCTCAATGAGGGGTACTATCTGTGTATGAAGCCTCCAAGCGGTAAAAACTGCCCCACAAACATGACCCGTCCTGAGAAGTCACCCCACACAGTGCAAGGAAGTGACAGCCCAGCACAGGGTGTCTCCTGTCCCACTGTAGAGCGATAGTAGTGGTACTGTTCAGTATGTATATACAGGAGGATAGGATAAGTGGTATTGTGCAGTGTATACAGGACAGGAGAAGTGGTACTGTGCAGTGTATATAATAATAATAATCTTTATTTTTATGTAGCGCCAACATATTCCGCAGCGCTTTACAGTTTTGCACACATCATCATCACTGTCCCTGATGAGGCTCACAATCTAGAATCCCTATCAGTATGTCTTTGGAATGTGGGAGGAAACCGGAGTACCCGGAGGAAACCCACGCAAACACGGGGAGAACATACAAACTCCTTGCAGATGTTGTCCTGGGTGGGATTAGAACCCAGGACCCCAGCGCTGCAAGGCTGCTGTGCTAACCACTGCACCACCACAGTATATATACAGGACAGGAGGAGTGGTACTGTGCAGGGTATATATACAGGACAGGAGGAGTGGTACTGTGCAGGGTATATATACAGGACAGGAGAAGTGGTACTGTGCAGTGTATATATACAGGACAGGAGGAGTCGTACTGTGCAGTGTATATATACAGGACAGGAGGAGTGGTACTGTGCAGTGTATATATACAGGACAGGAGGAGTGGTACTGTGCAGTGTATATATACAGGACAGGAGGAGTGGTACTGTGCAGTGTATATATACAGGACAGGAGGAGTGGTACTGTGCAGTGTATATATACAGGACAGGAGGAGTGGTACTGGGCAGTGTATATATACAGGACAGGAGGAGTGGTACTGTGCAGTGTATATATACAGGACAGGAGGAGTGGTACTGTGCAGTGTATATATACAGGACAGGAGGAGTGGTACTGTGCAGTGTATATATACAGGACAGGTGGAGTGGTACTGTGCAGTATATATATACAGGACAGGAGGAGTGGTACTGTGCAATGTATATATACAGGACAGGAGGAGTGGTACTGTGCGGTGTATATATATACAGGACAGGAGGAGTGGTACTGTGCAGTGTATATATACAGGGCAGTGATGGTACTGTGCAGTGTATATATACAGGACAGGAGGAGTGGTACTGTGCAGGGTATATATACAGGACAGGAGGAGTGGTACTGTGCAGGGTATATATACAGGACAGGAGAAGTGGTACTGTGCAGTGTATATATACAGGACAGGAGGAGTCGTACTGTGCAGTGTATATATACAGGACAGGAGGAGTCGTACTGTGCAGTGTATATATACAGGACAGGAGGAGTGGTACTGTGCAGTGTATATATACAGGGCAGTGATGGTACTGTGCAGTGTATATATACAGGACAGGAGGAGTGGTACTGTGCGGTGTATATATATACAGGACAGGAGGAGTGGTACTGTGCAGTGTATATATACAGGACAGGAGGAGTGGTACTGTGCAGGGTATATATACAGGACAGGAGAAGTGGTACTGTGCAGTGTATATATACAGGACAGGAGGAGTCGTACTGTGCAGTGTATATATACAGGACAGGAGGAGTGGTACTGTGCAGTGTATATATACAGGACAGGAGGAGTGGTACTGTGCAGTGTATATATACAGGACAGGAGGAGTGGTACTGTGCAGTGTATATTTACAGGACAGGAGGAGTGGTACTGTGCAGTGTATATATACAGGACAGGAGGAGTGGTACTGGGCAGTGTATATATACAGGACAGGAGGAGTGGTACTGTGCAGTGTATATATACAGGACAGGAGGAGTGGTACTGTGCAGTGTATATATACAGGACAGGAGGAGTGGTACTGTGCAGTGTATATATACAGGACAGGTGGAGTGGTACTGTGCAGTATATATATACAGGACAGGAGGAGTGGTACTGTGCAATGTATATATACAGGACAGGAGGAGTGGTACTGTGCGGTGTATATATATACAGGACAGGAGGAGTGGTACTGTGCAGTGTATATATACAGGGCAGTGATGGTACTGTGCAGTGTATATATACAGGACAGGAGGAGTGGTACTGTGCAGGGTATATATACAGGACAGGAGGAGTGGTACTGTGCAGGGTATATATACAGGACAGGAGAAGTGGTACTGTGCAGTGTATATATACAGGACAGGAGGAGTCGTACTGTGCAGTGTATATATACAGGACAGGAGGAGTCGTACTGTGCAGTGTATATATACAGGACAGGAGGAGTGGTACTGTGCAGTGTATATATACAGGGCAGTGATGGTACTGTGCAGTGTATATATACAGGACAGGAGGAGTGGTACTGTGCGGTGTATATATATACAGGACAGGAGGAGTGGTACTGTGCAGTGTATATATACAGGGCAGTGATGGTACTGTGCAGTGTATATATACAGGACAGGAGGAGTGGTACTGTGCAGTGTATATATACAGGACAGGAGGAGTGGTACTGTGCAGTGTATATATACAGGACAGGTGGAGTGGTACTGTGCAGTATATATATACAGGACAGGAGGAGTGGTACTGTGCAATGTATATATACAGGACAGGAGGAGTGGTACTGTGCGGTGTATATATATACAGGACAGGAGGAGTGGTACTGTGCAGTGTATATATACAGGGCAGTGATGGTACTGTGCAGTGTATATATACAGGACAGGAGGAGTGGTACTGTGCAGGGTATATATACAGGACAGGAGAAGTGGTACTGTGCAGTGTATATATACAGGACAGGAGGAGTGGTACTGTGCAGTGTATATATACAGGGCAGTGATGGTACTGTGCAGTGTATATATACAGGACAGGAGGAGTCGTACTGTGCAGTGTATATATACAGGACAGGAGGAGTGGTACTGTGCAGTGTATATATACAGGACAGGAGGAGTGGTACTGTGCAGTGTATATATACAGGACAGGAGGAGTGGTACTGTGCAGTGTATATATACAGGACAGGAGGAGTGGTACTGTGCAGTGTATATATACAGGACAGGAGGAGTCGTACTGTGCAGTGTATATATACAGGACAGGAGGAGTGGTACTGTGCAGTGTATATATACAGGACAGGAGGAGTCGTACTGTGCAGTGTATATATACAGGGCAGGAGGAGTGGTACTGTGCAGTGTATATATACAGGACAGGAGGAGTGGTACTGTGCAGTGTATATATACAGGACAGGAGGAGTGGTACTGTGCAGTGTATATATACAGGACAGGAGGAGTGGTACTGTGCAGTGTATATATACAGGACAGGAGGAGTGGTACTGTGCAGTGTATATATACAGGACAGGAGAAGTGGTACTGTGCAGTGTATATATACAGGACAGGAGGAGTGGTACTGTGCAGTGTATATATAGAGGACAGGAGGAGTGGTACTGTGCAGTGTGTATATACAGGACAGGAGAAGTGGTACTGTGCAGTGTATATATACAGGACAGGAGGAGTGGTACTGTGCGGTGTATATATACAGGACAGGAGGAGTGGTACTGTGCGGTGTATATATACAGGACAGGAGGAGTGGTACTGTGCAGTGTATATATACAGGACAGGAGGAGTGGTACTGTGCAGGGTATATATACAGGACCGGAGGAGTGGTACTGTGCGGTGTATATATACAGGACAGGAGGAGTGGTACTGTGCAGTGTATATATACAGGAGAAGTGGTACTGTGCAGTGTATATATACAGGACAGGAGGAGTGGTACTGTGCAGTGTATATATACAGGACAGGAGGAGTGGT
>NC_091282.1:600660559-600673059 GCF_032444005.1 Ranitomeya imitator
ATATGTACAGAGTCTTAAAAATGAAAAGTTACAAAAACCACTCAAGGAAACAAAAATAGAGTTCTGTAAAAAGTCACTTCAAATAGCGTCCATTAATACAGTTCTATCCTTGAAGGTATTAGGAACGGCACTGTACTTAGTGTCCAGGAATTTAGTTCCATTTTTCCAACGGAGTTATCAATATAAAGTCTAAAGAAAGTTCAAAAAGAGCAAAAAGCAAAGTTCAAAAAGCAGTCTTTCCGGAGCTTTGATTTAGTGCCTCCGGGCTGATAAAAAGTTCAAGAATATGCAATAAGTTCATACAGACAAGTCTCTGTAGGCACTGGGCTTAAACGTTGCAGACTGATAGCAATGACTATACTACATTTTCTGTTTAACTATATACGGCATAACATATATACAATTCACATTATGAGCTTTATAGTTGGTAATCTGCATACCTGGCCGGTAATTGACCCTGGGTACTACGCTGTGATCTACGTAATAGCGGTGTCTCTTCATGTGGTGTACTACTGTCTACTGCGGATGTAGTATCTGCCCGCTCTGCTAAAGATAATTCCACGACTATGGAGTTGGCAAGTCCACCGTGAATGGGATTACTCTGACCAGGAATCTGTTCTTCCTGGCCTGGAACCTCCTGTAGTACGGGGTCAGCCTCTTCCTGTCTTGGGACTTCTGGTATTGGGTTCGGTGTTGGGTAAAAGGCCACCATGGGAACCACTACTGCACCATGGTATGTTAGTAGGGTTTTGGGAAAGTCTCCTATACAGGTGTGATACACTTCCTCTTCTTTTTCCTTTACTGGTTGAACCTGTATGGGTTGAATAACTTCTGGTTCTGGCTGGACAACGTCTGGCTCTTTCAATGCTTCCGGACATAATTTAAGATTGTCTCTTGACACTAGTACAGATGTTAAGCCTCAGTTTTTGCTAATGAGACACATTTTAGGATTATCCACTCTTGTTGGTAAAACTGTGTAGGGTACGGCTTCCCACTGATTGTCCAGTTTATTGGTTCGACGATTTCTCTTGAGCACTTGGTCACCCGGTCTTAATGGGGTCGCTAGAGCATTCTGGTTGAAAGTTCGCTCTTGTCTTTCTCTAGTTTGCTGAAGGCTTCTTTCCACACTCTCTTGCACTTGGCGATACTGCTTTTGCCGTATGATATCCCAATTGGAGTCTTGAACTTCTGCGTCTGGTTTCAGAATTCCCATTTCTAGATCGATTGGTAATTGGCCGGGTCTTGCACGCATAAGGTAAGCTGGGGTGCAGTTGGTGGAGCTCACCGGGACATGATTATACAGATCCACCAAGTCAGGCAATTTCTCTGGCCATTGATTCCTTTCTGTCTCAGGTAAAGTCTTTAGTAGTTCTATTACAATATGGTTCATCTTCTCGCATAAGCCGTTTGTTTGTGGATGATAGGCCGTCGTCCGGATCTTTTTGCAACCATACATATTACAGAATTCTCTGAAGATCTCTGATTCAAAGGCTGTACCTTGGTCGGTGAGAACCTGTTCCGGATATCCATGGGGTCTACAAAAGTACGTTTGGAACGCTTTGGCTGCTGTTTTTGCTGTCAGATCTTTTACGGGTACTACTACCAAGAAACGTGAATAATGATCCACGATGGTCAAGGCATAGACATAGCCGGACCGGCTTGGTGTCAACTTCACGTGGTCCATGGCTACAAGTTCAAGTGGTTGTTTGGTGATTATGGGCTGCAGTGGTGCTCTTTGGTTCTTTTGATCGTTTCTTCTGAGGTTACACGGGCCACAATTTCTGCACCACTGTTCGATTGATTTTCTCATCCCGACCCAATAAAATCTTTCTCTTAGAAGTACTTCTAACTTTTTCCAACCGAAGTGACCAGCACCATTATGGTAAGCTTCGAGGACCATCTTCACATCTTGTTTAGGCACAATAATCTGCCAAACCAATTCATGTGTTTTCGGATTGGTGTATCTTCTACAGAGCTTCCCTTGATACAGGAACATTTTGCCTCTCTCTTTCCAGAGTTGATGCGTCTCTTCTGGGGCATCCTCATTGGGATATGCACTTTGCTCAGTCAACAGTTCCTTCACCAACTTCACAGCCGGATTGCTGTCTTGGGTGTCAGCCCATCTATGGTGTGCTAACGGATTAAAATTCACCTCTTGTTGTTTCTGATAGGTACTTGACTGATGATGTTTTGCCTTGGGACGATGGAAGGCTGGTAGTTCAATTTCTTCAAGCTCCCCCGTTTCCTCTTCTACATCTCTCAAGTGTGGCATCCGGGATAGGGCATCGGCATTTCCATTCTTGCGACCTGCTCGATACTTGATTATGAAGTTGTAATTAGATAACCGGGCTATCCATCGCTGTTCTAACGCACCTAATTTGGCTGTGTCCAGGTGGGTCAACGGATTGTTGTCAGTATAGACAATAAATTCTGCAGCGGCCAGATAGTGTTTGAAACGCTCCGTCACAGCCCAAACTACTGCCAGTAGTTCCAATTTGAAGGAGCTGTAATTTTCTGAATTTCTTTCAGTAGGCCGGAGCTTTCTACTTGCAAAGGCGATGACTTTCTCCCGACCTTCTTGCTTTTGTGACAGCACCGCTCCTAGTCCCACATTACTGGCATCGGTGTAGAGGATGAAAGGTTTATGGTAATCTGGGTATGCCAGAACCTCTTCTCCGGTTAGTGCCTTCTTTAGTTGTTCAAAGGAGTCTTCCCTTTCGTCGTTCCACTGAAAAGGAGGGTTTCGGTTTGAAGGTTTCTTCGTCTGCCCTACCAAGGTGTCTTGCAAGGGTGCTGCCAACTTGGTAAATCCTTTTATAAATCTGCGATAGTAACCCACCAATCGCAGGAATTGTCTCACTTCTTTTGCGCTGGTAGGTCTTGGCCAATCCCTTATGGCGCTTATTTTCTCGGGATCTGGTGCTACTCCCTCCGAACTCACGATGTGTCCCAGGTACTGTACCTTTGGCTTGAGAAGGTGACATTTGGATGGCTTGACTTTCATGCCATACCTGGATAAGGCTTCGAACACTTCTGCCAGGTCTATTAAGTGTTGTTCGTAAGTCTTTGAGTAGACGATCACATCATCTAGGTACAGGAGGACGGTCTCGAAGTTCTTGTGTCCGAGGCAGCATTCCATCAGCCGCTGGAAGGTACCGGATGCGTTGCAGAGTCCGAACGGCATGCGATTAAATTCACATAGACCCATTGGTGTGGTGAATGCCGTCTTTTCCTTATCTCTCTCAGCCACAGGGACTTGCCAATACCCGCTTGTTAAGTTTAAGGTGGAAAAATAATTAGCAGATTTCAAAGCAGTTAAGGACTCTTCTATCCTAGGCAAGGGGTAGGCGTCTTTATGGGTGATGTTATTAATCTTCCGGTAGTCTACGCACATTCTCATGGTTCCGTCCTTTTTTTTGACAATCACTAGAGGGGCCGCCCAGGGGCTACAGCTGTCTCTTATTACCCCGGCCTGTTTCATTTCCCTCAGCATATCTTTTGCACAAAACCAGGGATTCAAGCTTCAGGAGGCTAATTTGCATATTCCAGGTGCCTTCTGGGAGAAGCGAAGTCTCCCTAAGCTAGAAGATCGTTGGGTACAGCCGGGACCATCTGCTTCGAAAGCATCACCAAACCAGGGATTCAAGCTTCAGGAGGCTAATTTGCATATTCCAGGTGCCTTCTGGGAGAAGCGAAGTCTCCCTAAGCTAGAAGATCGTTGGGTACAGCCGGGACCAGCTGCTTCGAAAGCATCACCAAACCAGGGATTCAAGCTTCAGGAGGCTAATTTGCATATTCCAGGTGCCTTCTGGGAGAAGCGAAGTCTCCCTAAGCTAGAAGATCGTTGGGTACAGCCGGGACCAGCTGCTTCGAAAGCATCACCAAACCAGGGATTCAAGCTTCAGGAGGCTAATTTGCATATTCCAGGTGCCTTCTGGGAGAAGCGAAGTCTCCCTAAGCTAGAAGATCGTTGGGTACAGCCGGGACCAGCTGCTTCGAAAGCATCACCAAACCTGTAGGACATTATTGCAAGAGAGCTTGGCTGAGTAGATTACACAAGAAGGAAAACACACAGCAAGTCAGCAGGATCTAGGAGCAACATGGCAGATGTGACAACCTACATGGTGAGCTGCAGCATGTGCTACATGTTCACAGATCGACCAGAAGAAGAATCCAATTTCACCTGTCAGAAGTGTAGACTAGTGGCCCTTTTAGAAGAAAAGGTGCGGGGTCTGGAAGAAAGAATAGCAACTTTGAAACTCATCAAAGAGAATGAAGACTTTCTAGACAGAACAGAAGCATCTCTACTGGTCACAGAAGGTGCAAAAAGTGTCAGAGAACCTCCAAAAGCAGATGAGTGGAAGCATGTGACCAAAAGAAGCAAGAAGACCATGGAGAAATCACCAACCACACAACTGAAGAACCGATATCAAATCTTTGTAGAGGATGAAGATGGCACACCTAAGAATGAAGCAATACCAGCAAGCAAAAAAGAAAAGGGCACACAGCAACAAGTGACAGCAAAAAGTACAGCCAAGAAGCAACGAAGAGTGGTGGTGGTGGGAGACTCACTACTGAGAGGCACCGAAGCAGCCATCTGCAGACCGGACATAACTGCAAGAGAAGTATGCTGCCTTCCAGGTGCGATGATCAAGGATGTGACCGATAGGATACCAAAGCTCTTCAGCTCCAAGGACGTCCACCCATTTCTTCTGATACATGTTGGCACCAATGACACGGCAAGGAAGGACCTACCGACAATCTGCAAGGACTTTGAAGAGTTGGGGAAGAAAGTAAAGGAACTGGATGCACAGGTAGTTTTTTCTTCTATCCTTCCAGTAGACGGGCATGGCACCAGGAGATGGAACAGGATCCTTGATGCAAACAACTGGCTAAGACGATGGTGCAGACAACAAGGATTCGGATTCCTGGACCACGGTGTGAATTACTGGTATGATGGACTCCTCGCCAGAGACGGACTACACCTCAACAAACCTGGGAAACACACATTCGCCAGAAGACTCGCTACACTCATCAGGAGGGCGTTAAACTAGAAGAAGAGGGGACGGGAAGAAAAACATTAGACTCGAACAAAGACGACCCAGGAAAACATACTCAGAAGGGAGGTAAGAACATTTCTAAAACAATCCACAGTGAGGAGATTGGAACAAAACAAAATCCTCTAAACTGCATGCTCGCAAACGCCAGAAGCCTGACAAACAAGATGGAAGAACTAGAAGCAGAAATATCTACAGGTAACTTTGACATAGTGGGAATAACCGAGACATGGTTAGATGAAAGCTATGACTGGGCAGTTAACTTACAGGGTTACAGTCTGTTTAGAAAGGATCGTAAAAATCGGAGAGGAGGAGGGGTTTGTCTCTATGTAAAGTCTTGTCTAAAGTCCACTTTAAGGGAGGATATTAGCGAAGGGAATGAGGATGTCGAGTCCATATGGGTTGAAATTCATGGAGGGAAAAATGGTAACAAAATTCTCATTGGGGTCTGTTACAAACCCCCAAATATAACAGAAAGCATGGAAAGTCTACTTCTAAAGCAGATAGATGAAGCTGCAACCCATAATGAGGTCCTGGTTATGGGGGACTTTAACTACCCGGATATTAACTGGGAAACAGAAACCTGTGAAACCCATAAAGGCAACAGGTTTCTGCTAATAACCAAGAAAAATTATCTTTCACAATTGGTGCAGAATCCAACCAGAGGAGCAGCACTTTTAGACCTAATACTATCTAATAGACCTGACAGAATAACAAATCTGCAGGTGGTTGGGCATTTAGGAAATAGCGACCACAATATTGTGCAGTTTCACCTGTCTTTCACTAGGGGGACTTGTCAGGGAGTCACAAAAACATTGAACTTTAGGAAGGCAAAGTTTGAACAGCTTAGAGATGCCCTTAATCTGGTAGACTGGGACAATATCCTCAGAAATGAGAATACAGATAATAAATGGGAAATGTTTAAGAACATCCTAAATAGGCAGTGTAAGCGGTTTATACCTTGTGGGAATAAAAGGACTAGAAATAGGAAAAACCCAATGTGGCTAAACAAAGAAGTAAGACAGGCAATTAACAGTAAAAAGAAAGCATTTGCACTACTAAAGCAGGATGGCACCATTGAAGCTCTAAAAAACTATAGGGAGAAAAATACTTTATCTAAAAAACTAATTAAAGCTGCCAAAAAGGAAACAGAGAAGCACATTGCTAAGGAGAGTAAAACTAATCCCAAACTGTTCTTCAACTATATCAATAGTAAAAGAGTAAAAACTGAAAATGTAGGCCCCTTAAAAAATAGTGAGGAAAGAATGGTTGTAGATGACGAGGAAAAAGCTAACATATTAAACACCTTCTTCTCCACGGTATTCACGGTGGAAAATGAAATGCTAGGTGAAATCCCAAGAAACAATGAAAACCCTATATTAAGGGTCACCAATCTAACCCAAGAAGAGGTGCGAAACCGGCTAAATAAGATTAAAATAGATAAATCTCCGGGTCCGGATGGCATACACCCACGAGTACTAAGAGAACTAAGTAATGTAATAGATAAACCATTATTTCTTATTTTTAGTGACTCTATAGCGACAGGGTCTGTTCCGCAGGACTGGCGCATAGCAAATGTGGTGCCAATATTCAAAAAGGGCTCTAAAAGTGAACCTGGAAATTATAGGCCAGTAAGTCTAACCTCTATTGTTGGTAAAATATTTGAAGGGTTTCTGAGGGATGTTATTCTGGATTATCTCAATGAGAATAACTGTTTAACTCCATATCAGCATGGGTTTATGAGAAATCGCTCCTGTCAAACCAATCTAATCAGTTTTTATGAAGAGGTAAGCTATAGACTGGACCACGGTGAGTCATTGGACGTGGTATATCTCGATTTTTCCAAAGCGTTTGATACCGTGCCGCACAAGAGGTTGGTACACAAAATGAGAATGCTTGGTCTGGGGGAAAATGTGTGTAAATGGGTTAGTAACTGGCTTAGTGATAGAAAGCAGAGGGTGGTTATAAATGGTATAGTCTCTAACTGGGTCGCTGTGACCAGTGGGGTACCGCAGGGGTCAGTATTGGGACCTGTTCTCTTCAACATATTCATTAATGATCTGGTAGAAGGTTTACACAGTAAAATATCGATATTTGCAGATGATACAAAACTATGTAAAGCAGTTAATACAAGAGAAGATAGTATTCTGCTACAGATGGATCTGGATAAGTTGGAAACTTGGGCTGAAAGGTGGCAGATGAGGTTTAACAATGATAAATGTAAGGTTATACACATGGGAAGAAGGAATCAATATCACCATTACACACTGAATGGGAAACCACTGGGTAAATCTGACAGGGAGAAGGACTTGGGGATCCTAGTTAATGATAAACTTACCTGGAGCAGCCAGTGCCAGGCAGCAGCTGCCAAGGCAAACAGGATCATGGGGTGCATTAAAAGAGGTCTGGATACACATGATGAGAGCATTATACTGCCTCTGTACAAATCCCTAGTTAGACCGCACATGGAGTACTGTGTCCAGTTTTGGGCACCGGTGCTCAGGAAGGATATAATGGAACTAGAGAGAGTACAAAGGAGGGCAACAAAATTAATAAAGGGGATGGGAGAACTACAATACCCAGATAGATTAGCGAAATTAGGATTATTTAGTCTAGAAAAAAGACGACTGAGGGGCGATCTAATAACCATGTATAAGTATATAAGGGGACAATACAAATATCTCGCTGAGGATCTGTTTATACCAAGGAAGGTGACGGGCACAAGGGGGCATTCTTTGCGTCTGGAGGAGAGAAGGTTTTTCCACCAACATAGAAGAGGATTCTTTACTGTTAGGGCAGTGAGAATCTGGAATTGCTTGCCTGAGGAGGTGGTGATGGCGAACTCAGTCGAGGGGTTCAAGAGAGGCCTGGATGTCTTCCTGGAGCAGAACAATATTGTATCATACAATTATTAGGTTCTGTAGAAGGACGTAGATCTGGGGATTTATTATGATGGAATATAGGCTGAACTGGATGGACAAATGTCTTTTTTCGGCCTTACTAACTATGTTACTATGTTACTATGTTACTATGATAGTGAGCGGGCGGTATGGGTCTATATCTTTCTTTTATTGGGGGATGGTCACCTGTGGGGATTGTGTGTTCTACCCCTTCTATCCGTCCGAAGTCCAATGGGTGTTTACTGAAGACTTGTTCATATTCCGTCACTAGCCTATACACCCCTTGTTTTTGATGGGTAGGTGTTGAATTTATGCCCACGTGTAGCTGTTGGCACCAATCCTCCATTTCTCCATCTGAGCCATTGCCTTCCACCTGACAGGTTGGTTCTAAGGGCTCAATGGTTGTGATGGCATTGTTGTCAACAGTATATAGCTTTGCCATTGTAGCATACCTTGGCAAAGTGACCTCTTCCTCTCCACAGTTCAAAAGTCGTACCGGCACTCGTCCCCGGTGTACCTCGACTATCCCTCGTGCTGTGAGTATAGTGGGCCTGCTGTCGGTGTACACTGGTTCTATTAAGGCTTGATAATCTCGTCCCTTAGTACCAATGGCTGCTCTACACCATACCAGCATTTCTGTTTTTGGTGGGATTACAATAGACGTTGGATCACTTACCCTCACACTGCCGATTTCTCCACCTGCAACTTCTACCTGTTGCCTTAACATCAATACTTTTATTTCCCTCCGGAGAACTCTCTGCTGGCAGGATTGGGCAGTTTCAGCAATTTGCTGTAAGACAGAAATGACTTTGGAAAAGCAGTTCTCTAACACATTCATTCCTATCAATACAGTTGGTTCACAGTTCCGCCGGTCAACATCAACAACAATTATACCCTGTTTCTTCAGTTCTACTTTACCAATCTTTATGGTCATCTCCCTGAATCCTAGTTTCGGTACCAACTTACCATTACTGGCCCATATATCTAGTTCAACATCAGAGGGCCCTTTATCAATATCTGCATCAGCCCAGTACCTCTTATAAAGGATATACGGTATAGATGAAATCTGGGAACCTGTGTCCAGCAAAGCGTTGAGGGGAATTCCGTCCAGCACGATAGGGATAATGGGTCGTCCTCCGATGTACCTGTCGTGCCAGGGTGTTGGGCCTTGAAAGTTCATTCCTGCGAAGCGGCCCGCATTCCCAGGGGATTCCCGTTTAAATCACAATCTCGTGCAAAGTGGCCCGGCTGCTGGCAACGGCGGCAAATGGGCTGTCCATCCGGTTGGTAGCGGTCGCGGGGTCGTCCTCTCCATGTCGGGTATCTCCGGGGTCTCATCCATGGAACATCCTCTCTACAGTTTGCCAACTCCATCTTGTGTCCTCTCATCTCCTGCATGGTTTTAGCCATTGAAGCAACAACATCAGCTAAAGAGTCAAGCTTTTGTTGAAGAGCCTCATTAGTACTGGGCCCCAGGGGCTTAGCAATGGCCCCAGACATAGCTGATGTCACTGGCACTCCCTGTTGTTGAGGTGCCTCTGCCATGGGTTGCGCAGGATCCTGATCCCGAGATACCTCTGCCAGCTGGAGACGTATAGCGCTCTCCTTTAATTGGGCAAATGTCAATTCAGGGTTCTTAAAAACAAGCATGCTCACATGCCCCCGGTGAGAAGGGGTGTAGAGTCCCTCAATAAATTGATCTCTTAGCAGTTTATCCGCTCCGGTGTTAAAAATGGGTTCAGCCAGTGTAAGTGATTTAAGGGCTTCCTGCACGTTTAAGGCAAAGTCTCTCACGCCCTCATTAGCTTTTTGTTTGCAACTAAAGAATCGTATTTTAGCTTTGCTGCTGGCCGTGGTTTCAAATGTAGCTTTTAATCCAGCAAATATGCGTTCAACAGTGCCTTTTAGATCAGCTGCCCATGCTGTGACTTCTCGCTTAGCATGGCCACTTAACTGCATCATCAGGAGACTAACACGCTGAACTTCACCCACAGGGAACATGTCAAAATGGGCCAGCATCTTTTCTCTGAAATCGTCAAGGGTATTAGGCTCACCTTCATACATTGGAAGCCATGGGCCACCCGGGGTATATGGCATCAGCACCGGCATGATGGGCGCCACTCCTTGCACCGCTGCGCTGCCGGACTCTCTATTGACACTCTGTCTTTCAGCTGCATTAGCGTTGCCGAGTGCTGCGGCGTCTCCGTGCTGCGACATACTGTGCCCCCTTAGTTAATCCGGACCCTTCCGGTCCTCCGCTTCCGTCGGGATAGTGTAGATTCGTTCCGCTGTGCAGCAGGATCGATTTTCCCCTTGCTCTGATGTCAGAGCGCTCAGCTTGGTGCCGCCCACAATGACACGCCCCCTGCTGCTCCCACCCACCGCGCTCTGTAATGGCGGATTCTGAAGTTTTTCAGTTAGACTGGGGCTCAGGTGATGGCGTAGCTCAATTAACAGTCTCGTGCCTAACGGTTATGAAGTGATTACCTCAGGGGATGGCGGCCATCTTTACTCCATTATAACCAATGGGGAAAAGTCACTTTCAATAGTTTTCAATGGGGAATGGATTTTTCTTTAATAAAGTCAATTTTCAAGATTTTTCATCCCAGTTTTCACAGTTTTGGGCTCCAATCACGGCACACAATACCCGGTATACGGGCTGGCTAGATCCTGTTCGTGACGCCAATTGTGACGCCCAGGAGACCGGGATACCCAGCACCGGACCAATGGAGTCTGTCTCTTGAGGGGGATGTCACGGGTGGCTTGACCCGGTGCTGTGGCCTCAGGCAATGCACAGTGTAAGGGGTATCATGAGGGGACAGGCACTTACTTGATCAGCAGCAGGTTCTCCCAGCGGTGACGATCTCGATCCTGGATAGATGGCTATTGTCCAAATGAAAGACTGAGGCACTGAAACGTTTAACCAGTTTACTTTAACATAAAAGGATTTACAACCAGTCCTGTCACCGGAGTCTGTATGGGAACTCTGAGTTACTTTGACCCTGCCGGGGTCTTCGCCTCTTATTGTGCGCAATTTCTGTGTGGCCCTGCTGCTGTATGTGAACTGGCTGCCGGCCCAATCTGTCCCCTCCGGGTCCTGGTTCGACGGGCAACCCGAGTCCTTTTATCGGTTTACCCCCTCTGGGAGTACCGCTGAACTCTGTGTCTGTTGCTGCATCCGACCCTAGTGAAGCTGATATCACCTCACGTTTTTCCGGTTGCTGTATTATATATAATGAATACAGCCACGGATCCGGTATCCGTCTTTGCGCCTGTTCTGGGTAGTGATTAATGCTACCCGGTTCTCACAATGTCCTTTTTCTCTATCCCTCTTCTCCTCAGGCCGGTGATTTAGGCCTGGTAACAGTCACAGGGCTGTTAGATATTCAACTGTATGACCTCTCACTATCAGCTCCTTGGCCCAACTGCCATTTCTTCTCTCAGACCAGAATGGATCAAGGGGAGTCACTGGAGCTCCCCCTTCTGGCCGGAGGTGGTAGTGCAGTCTTGCTATTTTAGTATTTGTACTTACTGTCAGTAACTATTTTTGTGGCAAATACCCCTAGGGGTGCCACACTTCAAAAATAAAAATCTGATTAATAAGCAGACAAACTACAACAAATGTACCATATAGGAAATACGGCAGCTGTCAGTCACATGACCTATTATGTGTATGTGTGAGCTAATATATACTGCCAGGGGGAGGGCTTCCTGTTGGCTGGGGATTTATCAGGCTGCCAATTTTGCTTACAAATACTGAGGTAAAAATACTGAGCAAATAACGTGTGAACGAGGTCTAATACAGAAGGAGATGACACACAGGTATATACTATATAGAGGAGGAGATGACATACAGGTACATATATATACAGGAGGAGATGACACACAGGTATATACTATATACAGGAGGAGATGACACACAGGTATATACTATATACAGGAGCAGATGACCTACAGGTATATACTATATACAGGAGGAGATGACATACAGGTATATGCTATATATAGAAGATGACATGCAGGTATATACTATATACAGGAGGAGATGACACACAGATATATACTATATACAGGGGAGATGACACACAGGTATATACTATATACAGGAGGAGATGACATACAAGTATATACTATATATAGAAGGAGATGACATTCAGGTATATACTATATATAGGGGAGATGACACACAGCAGGTATATAATATATACAGGGGAGATGACATACAGGTATATACTATATACAGGAGATGACATACAGATGTATACTATATATAAGGCAGATGACAAACATGTATATACTGAGGTGATGAGGTGAAAATGAGAGGTGTGAGGTGAGAATGAAAAGGTGTGAGTGCAAAATGAGAGGAGTGAGGAAAAATAATGGAGTGATCAGAAAATGACAGATGTGAGGTTGAAATGACAAGTGTTAGGGGGGAATGAGAGGAGTGAGGGAGAAAATGAAAGATGTGATTGGGAAAATGAGCTCTTCAGCTAGTATAATATATAAAGCTGAATGTGTGTGTGTGTCTGTGTGTGTATGTATG